>NC_056725.1:88302687-88410187 GCF_019279795.1 Protopterus annectens
GAATCCTAACAAAAACTATAATGACAGTGCCTGAAACATTTGATGATTTTTCTAGTAAGGAATCACCATACCTTTGCATGCTCATAAAAGTTCCTCTGGCTGCCTGTGCTAGAGGATGAGAGAAACAAGCAGAAGACCTAATGAGATTTGAACTCCCGTCTCAATCTATAAAACTAAAGTTCTAACCCTTGATCTATAATGTGAAGATTCTTCTCTAATGCACTCCAACAACCCTTGATTAAAGCTAGTCCAAAGATGGTTCCCAATGACTACTGACAGGGCTACAGTCAGAGATTATAGAAGGGAGGTAAGAAAAGGGAAAGATCTGCCACTCAAGGGAACAGAAGCAAGAGTCCAAAAATAAGTAACCTAAAACAGAACTGATTTGACATTGGCAACAGTTTACTGCAGTACCCCTAATATGGAGGCAAGCAAAGTGATCTGCAAGCCTCAATGCTACCATAAGCCTCAGAAGGCAAAAAGGATATCATTTAACATGCGTCTGTTGAGCAGTTTTGGTGAATTCCCACAGTTATGCCTTAAAAAGGATCTGTAATGGAAGCAGGGGAATCTTCTATCAGTTGAGTGAGGTACTGGGGATGTACTTATCACAGCCAGAGCACGTAATTGCAGAGGACATGTTACCTGAACAGCTATTTGACAACCAAGGACTCAATTACCTGCAAATGACTAAAACATACATAATTTTGAGGAGGTTACTAATTAGATTGTTTACCTTTGACTGGGCTTGAAACAAGCTTGGGGATTATACCAAGCTTATGGGTGCAAAGGGGTGAAGCCCATATAACTTTTACTGGGAGCAGAGCAGAAAAAATCCATTTTTGCAATCAATGACCATTTTGTTTCATCAGCATTGCTGTTGAAAAATGTATTCTGCTCTTTTGACACAAATCTGCAATATCTTGGTAGTCACTGGAAGAAAAAAAAAAAAAAAAAAAAAGATTCTGCAATTAAAACGTTGTCCACACACAACAAAACCTTGATCTCCTATGTTACATCCGAATACCAATATACTAAGACATCAAGTCTACTCATCATCCAAAATTAAAGCCGAGGCTAAAGAGCCAGAACAGTATCGCGCAAAAGTTTTGCATAACTTCTGTAAACACCGTAATGTATAGCTCTTTTCTGTGACATCCTCTTTTTAATGGGAATAAAACCCTTTTTTCGCAATTGCCGCTATGGAAAAAGTAAGCTGCGCCGGCCATTCTTGTAATACAAAGTGATTTTCTAGAAGAGGAAGCAACCCAAGTATCTGTAGAATATAGCTTGTTTATAACTTCAAAGCAACTTCTGTCCTAAGTGATGGATCTCCAGGATGGGCTAAACCATCCTCACACCAGAGTTGCCGGAGAACTCCATGACTGCTGGGACATCAATCTGGGTGATGCTTAACTGGTGAAAGTTTTGGGGGTGGAGGCAACGTGGTCTGAAAATTTGCAGATCACTTCTGGCATGAGGCTACATTCTTTCTTCTGAACGGATTAGGTCAAGATATGGATTTTACACCTTACTCCCGTTCTGTATTAACGCCACCTTTTTGGTTATTCTCTATGCTTTCACAAATCACACCACCAAAAATAATTTCATCCTACAAAGTAGTAGCTAGACAGAGTACAAATATTCAAAATCTTACCAGAACAGTAGCTGTTCTTCTCTGTTGTTGCAGTATTGTTCACTGTAGGGATCTCATGACAAGGATAGTCCCAACATCCAGTCAGTATGCCAAAGCCTTTAGATCATGTAGGCACTGTACATCACATGAATGCTCCCCATAAAGGACATAGGGCATAAACACAGCATGGAAGTAGTTACCCACAACTGAATTGCCCTAGTAGAGAACAGTCTCCATAGGACAAAGAACAGGCTATGCACATCCAGAAGGAGAAAATGCAGATGAATAAGGGGGACAGTTGGCCAGGAGGGAAACCAAAACAAAGCCCAAAAAAGAGGGCTGGAGGAAGGAAGCGAATACTGCAACAATGAAGAGAAGGGCCTCTACTGTTATGGGAAGATTTTACATAACAGTACTATGTCCTTCCATATCACTGTTGCAGAAGTCTTCATCAAAGGGAAGAGTACAAAAGCTCAATAAAGGGACTGGAAGGTGGAAGGCTGGGAAGAACCCACAACAAACCTATGCAGAATGGCTCTAGCAAAACCTGCTCTGGCCCTAGAAACCATATCCAATTTGGAGTGCTTAGTAAAGGTATGCACTAGTAGCAGTTTCAAGGATGGAACTGGTGTCCAACCCCTTGAAGAAAGTACCAGAAGAGGCAGCAGCCCTAATGGAATGAGCTCTAACTGAAGTAGTTGGATATTTGCCACAAAAACAACAAAAGGAAATGCCCTTAAATTTCTAGGAGGAGATGGTTTGCTTAGAAACAGCCAAACCCAATATTCTAGGATGAAAAGAAACAAAAAAAAAGCTTATCAGACTTCTGAATGGCCTTAGTTTTATCCAAACCGTACCTAAGCTGTCTGTGCAAATCCAAGGTATGTAAGACCCTCTCACTAGCAGAAAGAAGGAAACAAGGAAGGGAGTTCTACTGCTTGATTCAAAGACAACTGATTATTTTTCTTTATACCAAGTGTAGTTAATTAGTACAAAGGACTCCCCGTCCCTATGAAAAAAACAAAAAAAGGAGGAAAACTATAATGGCTTGAAGCTCAGAAAATCTCAAAGCAGCAGAGCAAGCAATAAGACAGTTTTCTAGGTACAATGTTGCAGAGAAGCTGGACCTGTAGGTTCAAAAGCAGCCAGTCAATTTTTCTAAAACAAAATTTAAATTCCCAAGGAGAAGGAATGTTTCCTTGGAAGACCAAGATGCAGGACACCTTTAAGAAGCTGTTTGACCTCAAAGCAAGAATCTAAAGGAGGATCAAATGGTTGACAGGCAGAAAAAGCTGACAAAATGAGCCACGCTAGACTTGTAACTCACACAAATAGGACAGAACCAAAGGAGCTGACAAAGGGTCCTAGTTACGAACATAGCACCAGACAGAAATTCTCTTCCATTTGGACATACAAGACTTTCTGGTTGCAGATTTTCTTGCTTCTTGTAAAATCCTGAGCACGTCCTCAGAAAACAAGTTACCTGGATGAGATCAAAACCCAGTCATCCACAGTGTCAGCTGAAGAGTGGGCAAGTGAGAATGGAAGAGTGACCCCTTGTCCTGTGTGAAGAGGTCAAGCATGTAAGTTATCTCGTGGTAATTGCCCTGGCCAGATGCATTACAAGGAAAACCAGTGATGTCTTGGCCGAAAGGAGGTCACTAGCAAGATTTGGGGAGAGTCCCACAGGACTCTTGGAAGGGGAGAGAAGGCATTGAGAAACCTTCCCTTCCAAGGAAAAGAAAATGGTATGTCATCCACGCCAGATAGCACTGCACTCTAACAGAAAAAAGAGGGAGCTGCCTGTTCAGAGGGAAGGCAAAAAGATCTACCCAAGGAATACCCCACTGATACATTATGTTCAGAAACACTTCTCTGTGAAGCATCCATTTTTGAATCTGTGTTTTGGACCTGCTCAAAGTGTCTGCCACTAGACTGCGCTCTGAAGGAATACATACTAACTGAAGAGATAACTGATAACAGAACCAGATCCCAGGCATGAACAGCCAGCCTGCAGAGAAGGTAAGACTTTGTGGCACCGCCACACATGTTGTCATATGACATCACTGTGGTGTTATCCGTGTAAGCCCTCAAAGGGCCTGGAGAGGGCATGGGGTGAAAAGCATGAAGGGCCAGAACAAGGGCTTTCATCTTTTTGATGTTGATAGGGTCAGACTTCTGAAATTTCAAAGTTGCTACCACCCCATCAGGTGGCCACATGAAGCCCTTTATCCCATGTCTGAAGCATCTGTGAACACTTCTTGAGAAGGGACCAGAGGCTGAAAAGGCAGGCCTGGGTTGAAAGTAAGTTGCTGAATCCACAACTTGAATTCCTGCTTCAGACATGGAATGAGAGGCACTCTGAAATTCATGGGGTGGCAATGCTGAAGCTAAACAGACTACAGGTACCACTGACGCTTCCGCATGTACAGTCTGGCAAGAGGAAGCATTGGAATTGAAGAGGCCATGAATCTCAGGTCTCAAAGAAACTCTGGCTGGAATAGAATGCAGAGGAAGAAGAGACTGGAACAAAGCTGATAAGGACAGAACTTTTGGAGGTTGAAAAAGTACAGTTGTGTACACCTACCATAAATGTAGATGTTAGAGTGTCTTCACTGTTGCAGTCATAACTGTAGGGTGATCCTGCCGGCAGGCAGCCCGAGGTCGGCCAGAATCCCAAAGTCTGGGTCCAGCGTCGGCTGTACCAGCAAGCACCCTGACATCAGAACGCAGGGATATAAAGCTGACAGCCGACGCCATCTTCTCCAGTCTTTCTTGCCCCAGATGTCAGAAGTCCCCCAAAATAACCAAAAGGTGTCCAAAAAAGGAAACACAAATACACCACAAAAGAAGTGGAAGATAAGAGGGGATTGGTGGGAGGGAAACACCGACTGCAACAGTGAAGACACTCTAATATCTACATTTATGGTAGGTGTACACAACTGTACTAGGTTCTTCGTATTTCACTGTTGCAGTCATAACTGTAGGGTGGAATCCCAAAGCTGTGAAGAGGGAGGAGGTTATGCAGAAGAAGGGGCAGCCAGAAGACCTTGCAAGACAGCAGAGGCAAAACCTGCCCTAGACTTAGAATACAAAGGGAGATTGTAGTGCTTAGAGAAAGTATGCACTGAACTCCAAGTGGCAGCTTCCAAAATGTCCTTGGTAGGAACTCCTCTGAGAGAAAGTATGCACTGAACTCCAAGTGGCAGCTTCCAAAATGTCCTTGGTAGGAACTCCTCTGAGAAAAGCTACTGAAGTGGCAGCTGCTCTAGTAGAATGACTTCTAACAGTACCTGGAATTTGTTTCACAAAGTGAGAGTAACAAAACCTTATCCCATGAGCAATCCATTTGGAAATAGTCTGTTTAGAGATAGCTTTGCCTAGAGAACTGGAGGCATAAGAGATAAGCAACTGATCAGATTTTCTGTAATCTTTAGTTCTATCCAGGTAAAACCTTAGTTGTCTGTGCACGTCCAATGAATGTAAAATCCTTTCCCCTTTGTTTTGAGGATTTGGAAAGTAGGAAGGTGAATAGTCTGATTTAAAGCCACTTTAGAAATCACCTTAGGCATAAATGTAGGATTGGTCCTCAAGGCAACTCTGTCTTGGTGGAAAATAAGGTATGGTTCCACAGCCATGAGAGCTTGCAACTCTGACACCCTTCTGGCAGAAGTCAAAGCTAATAAAATAGCTGTCTTCCAGGATAAGAACTTGATATCCGAAGCAGCAGCAGGCTCAAAGGGAGGTAAAGTAAGTTTTTCCAAAACATAATTAAGATCCCAAGCAGGAACAGGAGGAGTTCTGGGAGGTCTTAAATTCTTAGCCCCTCTCAAGAATTGTCTCACCAGCTGGTGAGAGAAGATGAGGGGATCAGTGTTGTAATGAGCAGAGATAGCACAAGCATGGATTTTAATGGAAGAAAAGGAGAGGCCTTTAAGCAAAAGGTCTGAGAGGTAAAGTAAAATGGAAGAAATGTCAGGCAAAAGAGGATCAGAACCTCGATCCCGCATCCAAATACAAAATCTTTTCCATTTAGAAGCATAGGATTTTCTAGTGCTAGGGCGCCTAGCTTCTAAGAGAACATCCAAAACTTGCTTGGGAAAAGCAGAAGGAATCAAAGGCCCTTGTAAAGCCAAGCTGCCAGGCAAAGAGTCTTGATTTGAGAGTGAAACATCTGACCCTGATGCTGGGGCAGAAGTGAAGGAAACGGAGGCAGAATCCATGGAGGTTCCAAGAATAGGTGTCTTAAAGTTGGATACCAAAACTGCCGAGGCCAATTTGGCATTATCAAAATGAAAATCTTGGGTTTGTCCTGTTTTATTTTCAGTAACACCCGAGGCAGAAGAGGCAGAGGAGGGAAGGCATATCCCGAAAGATTCCTCCAGCTGAAAGACAGGGCATCCACTTTCCAAGCTGCTTTGTGGAAGGACCTGGTGCAAAAGAGAGGCAGCTGATGGTTGAGATGAGATGCAAACTCATCTGAGGGACTCCCCAAACTGCTGCAATCCTGCTGAATATGTTGGGGTCCAGCATCCATTCGTGAGGATCCAAAAGATTTCTGCTTAGGCTGTCTGCTAAGAGATTCTGTTTTCCAGGAATGAATTGAGCTTGAAGATGCAGATTTAGATTTAGAGTTGTGTCCCATAGACTCATGGCTAGTCTGCAAAGGGGGTAGGAGTGAGAGCCCCCTTGCTTGTTTATGTACCACATGACTGTGGTATTGTCTGTGCGAATCAGAAGATGGCCTGGTTGCAAAAGACTCTGGAAGGCTAGAAGAGCATTTTGGACTGCCAACATTTCCTTCAAGTTGATGTGCCAGGTAAGATGCGTCTTTGTCCAGTAGCCCTGCTGGCAATTGTTTAGGTAATGAGCTCCCCAAGCATAATCCGAGGCGTCTGTGGATATGATCTGAGCAGGATGAGGTAGACTAAAGGGATTCCCTTCATTTGAAGCACAAGCCCTGGACCACCAAAGGAACTCCTTTTGGAGGCAGGGAATCAGAGGTATCATAGTTTCTAGGCTGTGGTAATGCTGAGACCATACACTCTTTAGGTACCATTGAAGTTTTCTCATATGAAGCCTTGCATTTGGAATCAACAGGATGCAAGAAGCCATGTAGCCCAAAGCCTGCAGGAATTTCCTTGCAGTGAGCTGAGTTAAAGTAGCCAAGGTTTTGAAAATTGATGCCAGCTGTACCGGTTTTTCTGGAGTAAGGAAGGCCCTTTGTAAGCTTGTGTTTAGAAGAGCTCCCAAAAAGATCATTTGTTGAGAGGGGATCAAATGTGACTTTTTTGTGTTCACTGAGAATCCCAGTAGTAGGAGAAGACGCTGAACAAACTGCAGATGTTGAAGTAAAAGATCCTTGCTGTCTGCCTGAATAAGGCAGACATCCAGGTAGGGGTAAATTTGAATTCCTTGGAGTCTGCAATAAGCTACTACTGGAGCCAGACACTTGGTAAAGACTCTGGACGCAGTAGATAAGCCAAAGGGCAGTACAGAGAATTGAAAGCGTCTTGAACCTGCCTTGAATCTGAGGTATTTTCTGCGTTCCTGCCTGATGGGAATGTGTAAATAGGCTTCCTTCAAGTCCAATGTCACCATCCAAGCATCCTGGGAGAGCATGGGAAGAAGTTGTTGCAGAGTAAGCATCTTGAATTTTGGAATCTCCAGAAATGTATTTAACACTGAGAGGTCCAGAATAGGTCTCCATGAGTTTTGTTTCCTTGGGACCAGAAAAAGTCTTGAGTAAAAACCTTTTCCCATCTCTGGAAGTGGAACAGGTTCTATGGCTTTCATGGCCAATAAGACGTCCACTTGATTTAAGGCCTCTGACCATTGATGTTTTGGCAGATCCGGCCAGCCCGAAGACCTTGGCAGAGTATGAAAGTGGAATTTGTAGCCTCTTAAAATCACATCCAAAACCCATTTGTCCTGGGTAATACGAGTTCAATTTTGGTAGAAAAGAGAAAGTTTTCCTCCGAGAGGGGCTTCCAGGCAAGGAGGACCTGTAGCCCAACGGAGAGAGTCATTGGGTCTGCTTCTTTTGAGATTGAGGTCTGTCTTCTCCCTTCTAGGTGAAGAAGCAGTCCATTGTCTGGACCTGTAAGTGGCCTGAGCTTGCCCCCGACCTCTGGAGCATCTATATCTTCCCCTTTGAGGCCTATTAGACATGGGAAAAGACCAATTTTTGGAGGGCCAATTTCTAGAAAATCTAGGAGGCTGAACTTGTAAAAAATCTTTAACAGTCTGCATAGATTTTGCTTTTTCTTCCATCTTTTTAATAACCTCCTCAGCCTTGGAACCAAATAAAATTCTGCTCACGAAGCCAAGCATGTCTCCTGATAACAGTACCAGAGGCAGCAGCCCTGCAAGAAGCTTCTAAGGCATCAAAACCACAATGTAAACTATGTTTGCTAACTTGTTCAGTTGCATGCAATACATCCTGTAATTCCTTGTCCTCTGCACATGCAGGAAAGGTAGAGAGCTTTTGCTTTAAAACAGACAAAAGAAATTGCTGATACTTGAACATATGAAACTGGCAATTTAATGCTCTAATAGAAAGGGTAGCAGAAGTGTAAACCTTCTTGCCCCACCTGTCCAAGGCACGAGAATCCTTTTCAGAAGGGATAGGATTTTTAGAAGAAGAAGTGGCCTTAGCAGCCCTAGAACCCTGAGAAATAGTTTCAGGATCAGCAGAAGGGTTCTTAAATAAGAATTGATGGGAGTCAGGGACTCTGTAAAATCTATCAGGCTTAGAAGGAGCAGGCGGCAAGGAATCAGGATTTAGGTTAGCTTCAGCAAAAGCATCATCCACAATATCAAGTACAGGAGGAATAGCCAAAGGTCTGTGTTGAGGGAGAAGGAGAAATTCCCTAAGTCTCTTCTTGAAAGCAGAGTAATCCTGACCTTCCCAATGAAAATGCTCCCTCATCTCATGTAAGGTTTCCCCAAAAGAGAAATCTTCAGGGAGAGAAGCAGAGGGAATAGAGTCCTCTGCATCTAAATCCTCATAAGGAGGAAAAGAATAATCCTGGTCAGAGGAAGAGACAGAAGACACAGAAGCCTGATCAGAAGAATCATAAGGAATATCCTGTCTAGGCCTTTTTTCTGGAGGAGGGTGTGAACCCCTAATCATTGTAAGTAAATCTTCAGCCATCCGAAGTAATTGCTTCTGGGACTTGGGAGCTGTATCCGAGGAAGCTTGTGAAGAAACCCTTGGTTTAACAGGAGTCTTTGACTTTGCCTTTGTCTTTGTAGAAATAGTGATATTAGAAGGCCTGAAAACTCCCTCAGAAGCCGGTACCTGCACAGCGGTTCCGACCCATCTGAAGGAGGGACGTCCGAAGGTCCTGCAGCAGTTAAAATACTAGGCCTAGAAGGCTCCCCATGGGAGTCAGTGTCGGCCATCGGTTCCGAAGTGGCGGACAGGGGCTGCAAAAGCGCCTCACTGACGACCGCCGAACCCGAAGCTGGCTCCGGCTGCAAAATATCATGTTTGGACCTCGAAGGCCTATCCTTGTCTTTGCATTTCTTTTGAATTCCGGTTGTCGGTAAAGTATCCGACGACATCCTATAATTGAATCGTCTACCGAAATAATTCAAGGCCCAATCGTACCTACGCTTGATAGTGCGAGAATTAAACCTGGCACAGAACCAACAGCAAGAAACGTCGTGGTCACGGCCTAAGCAAGGTAGACAGTAAGAGTGGAAATCTTAAACCTGGCACAGAACCGACAGCAAGAAACGTCGTGGTCAGGGCCTAAGCAAGGTAGACAGTAAGAGTGGAAATCTTTATGAGGTATTTGTTTCCCACACGATATACAATTAACTTTTTCTGACATCGGAGGAGCAAGAAAAAAGTTTCCCCAACGGGGTACTTAGCTTGAGAAGAGAAGTAGAAAACTTCGGACCAAAGACAATCAAAGCACATTGTCTGAAAACACCAACCATCGACTTGCGAGCTGCTTTCGACCGCACGGCAAGAAAGACTGGAGAAGATGGTGTCGGCTGTCAGCTTTATATCCCTGCGTTCTGACATCAGGGTGCTTGCTGGTACAGCCGACGCCGGACCCAGACTTTGGGATTCTGGCCGACCTCGGGCTGCCTGCCAGCAGGATCACCCTACAGTTATGACTGCAACAGTGAAACACGAAGAACATCAGGCATTGTCTGAATCCCGAACCCAGATACACTAGATCTTGATAGAAAGTCAGGTCAGACTTTTGAAAATTGATAGTGAATCTCAGACTTTGAACAGGAGACATGGTGTACTCCATCATATGCTATAACAGACAACTGGAAGAAGGTACCTGAAGTAACAGGTCATCTAGAAAAGGAAAAAAAATCTTAATGCCTTGAAGCCTGCAAAAGGCAGTCACAGGAGCTAGGCATTTACTGATTACCCCTGGGACAGTAGAAAGTCCAAAGGGCAAAGCAGATAAGTGAAAATGAGAACAGACAGAAACATAAAAACGTCCTGAAAAGAGGGTCAACAGAAATATAAAGGTAAGCATCCTTTAGAACCAAGGACACCAGAAAAGGCTGGGGTAGTAATATAGGAAACAGGGCTTGAAGAGTAAGCATCCTAAAAGAAGGAATCTTGAGAAAGGTGTTAGGCAAGGAGAGATCCAAAATACGTCTCCAGGTGCCCTCCTTTCAATGAGCCAGGAACATCCAAGAGAAAAAATCCCTTTCTTACTTGGGAAGCAGGGGCAGGCTGAATAGTTCCCTGGTTCACCAGGGACCCACGAACCTCTGGGAAATGAGAAAGTTGTTCCAGAGTAGGTTGGAGAATCCCTGAAAAAGAAAGGAGAAACTTCCACACCCTGAATTAACCCTGATCGATGACAGATAGAACCCAGGAATCCAAGGTGACAAAAAGACAGTTTGGAAGGCAGAGGGGGAAGCCAAAGGGACAACAGAACTTGGCCGAAGGGTGGGGTTATGGGGGGGGGGGCAGCAAGATGTCATAAATGTAGGCTTGTCAGATAAAGGAGGCTTCTGAACTACAGGACCCTGAGAAGACTTAGGAGGAGCTCGCCTACCACTCTTCCAGCCTTTAGGGCCTTTAGTGACCGAACGATGCTGCCTGCAAACAAAAGCAGACCTAGGAGAATAGCTCCTCTGGAACTTAGGGACAGAGAAAGTACAGTTTTGTACCTACCATAAATGTAGATGTTCGAAGATCCACATTGCTGCAGTCCTTACTTATGGGTAGTCCGCTGTCCTCGGTCGGCCCGAATACCAAAGTATTAGGCTGACGTCAGTCATGGGCGCACAGCCCTGACATCAGAGCGTCAGGGTATAAAAGCGCATGACCGACGTCATATCCTCAGTCTTTTCTTGCCCCAGATGTCAGAAGGCCCTAAAAGAAAGGCCACAGCCAAAAAACAGAGTACCTTCCCAAAAGATATGCCCAACTACAGCCATCACCCAAACCATATAACCATGCTAAGCTACAGAGGTGAAGGAGGGAGGGATTGGACTGCAGCAATGTGGATCTTCGAACATCTACATTTATGGTAGGTACAAAACTGTACTATGTTCTTCATCTCACATTGCTGCAGTCCTTACTTATGGGTAGAATCCCAAAGCAACGGGAAAGGGAGGTTGGAAAAATCATAAAGCATTAGGAGCTGCTAGAATGCCCTGTAAAATTGCAGTGGCAAATCCAGCCCTAGACTTAGAATAAAGAGGAAGGTGGTAATGTTTAGAAAAAGTATGTACTGAACTCCAAGTGGCTGCTTCCAAAATATCCTTTGTCGCTACCCCCCTAAGAAAGGCAGTAGAAGTTGCAGTAGCTCTAGTGGAATAAGGTCTAATCCCAGCCGGAATCTCCTTACCATGATGGGAATAACAAAAAGAAATACAAAACCCAATCCATTTAGAAATAGTTTGTTTTGAAACAGGCTTACCCTGTGAAGCCAAAGCAAAAGAAACAAACAACTGCTGAGACTGTCTGAACTCCTTGGTTCTGCTCAAATAATAACGCAACTGCCTGTGAATATCCAAAGTATGCAAAATCTTCTCCCCTTTATTTTGAGGATTTGCATAAAAAGTAGGTAAATGAATAGTTTGGTTTAAGGCCACACTAGAAACCACTTTAGGCATAAAGGAAGGATTAGTACGCAAAGATACCCTATCCTTATGAAAAATCAAGAAAGGCTCCACTGCCATAAGGGCCTGTAATTCAGAAACCCTTCTTGCAGAAGTAATGGCCAACAAAAAAGCAGTTTTCCATGACAAATACTTTAACTCGGCCGTAGCCGCAGGCTCAAAAGGTTGTAGAGTAAGCTTTTCCAACACAAAATTGAGATCCCAAGCAGGAGCAGGAGCTCTACGTGGGGGTCTTATGTTCTTTGCCCCTCTGAGAAACTGCTTAAACAAAGGATGAGAGAATAAAGGAGGGTCACAGTCATAATTAGCCGAAATGGCTGCAGCATGAACCTTTATGGAGGAGAAGGACAAACCCTTGTTTAATAACTCAGTAAGATATTGTAAGGAAGCACTCAAATTAGGCTTGGAAACATCAAAGTCCTTCCCTTTGCTCCAAATAAAAAATCTCCTCCATTTATCAGAATAAACTTTCCTTGTACTAGGCCTCCTGGCCTCCAAAATAACATTCAAAGCTTGTTGTGGAAGCTGAGAACCTCCAGAATCTAAAACAGAATATGCCAGGCTGTTAGATGCAGAGACTGAATTCTGACATTGAGAAAGTGATTGCCCTCCTGAGACAAAAGGTGTGGAATCAAAGGCCATGGAGGCTCTCGGACCAAACTCCTCAGTAGTGGGTACCAGTGTTGTCGAGGCCAATCCGGTGCTATCAGGATCATGGATGGCTTGTCTTGTCTGGCCTTCAAGAGAACCTTGGCCAGAAGAGGTAGAGGTGGAAAGGCATATACATGAAGATTGTTCCAACTGAATGACAGAGCATCCACCTTCCAAGCTGTGGGATGAAACCTTTTTGTGCAAAACTTTGGCAACTGGTAATTTAGTGGGGAAGCGAACAGATCTATGTCTGGAGTTCCCCATGACACTGTCAACTTTTGAAATACCTGAGGATCCAATTTCCACTCGTGGGGATCCACTATTTGTCTGCTCAATACATCTGCTAAGGAGTTCTGTGCTCCTGGTAGGAATCTTGCCTGAAGATTGAGGTTGTAACTGAGAGCTGTCTCCCACAAAATCATCGCTTGTCTGCAAAGAGGGTACGAATGAGTTCCCCCTTGCTTGTTGATGTACCACATGACAGTTGTGTTGTCTGTTAGAATCAACACCTGCCCTGGGTGAAGTAAATCCTTGAAAGCCATTAATGCAAATTGTACTGCTAACATCTCCTTCAGGTTGATATGCAAATGTTGAAGTCTGGCAGGCCACGTGTCTTGCACCCATTTCCCATTGAGGTGTGCTCCCCAAGCCTTGTCCGAGGCATCCGACGTTAGAATCTGACTCGCCTCTGGTCGGGTCACAGAGAGTCCCTTGTTTAGGTGACATTCCTGAGCCCACCACAAAAATTCCTTCTGAATGCAAGGTATTATTTGAATGACAGTGTCTAGATCCTGGCAGTGTTGTGTCCATAGATTTTTGAGATACCATTGAAGCTTCCTCATATGCAATTTGGCATTGGGAAGCACCAGAATACAAGATGCCATGAACCCCAAGGCTTGAAGGACTGTCCTTGCAGTCAGCCTGGACTGTAGAGACATTTGATGGAAATAAAGAGAAAGACTTTTCTGTTTGTCCGGGGTCAAAAAGGCCATCTGGGAAGCTGTATTCAGTCTCACACCCAGAAAGCACATGTCCTGAGAGGGTACTAGACTGGACTTTGTTTTGTTCACAGAATACCCTAGGCATCTTAACACTACCATCACATACCGTAGATGCTGAAGAAGCTTGTCCTGGTCTTGTGCAATAATCAGGCAATCGTCCAAATAAGGATAAATTTGTATTCCTTCCATCCTGAAAAAGGCAATCACTGGAGACAGAACCTTTGTGAACACTCTGGGTGCAGTAGATAAGCCAAAGGGCAATGCAGAGAACTGATAATGTAAATTTCCAGCTCGAAAACGCAGGTACTTCCTGCAACTGGGCCTGATAGGAACATGAAGATAAACCTCTTTTAGATCCAGAGTTACCATCCAGTGATCTTTTCCTAGCAGAGGCAAAAGCTGTTGTAATGTTAACATTTTGAACTTTGGAATGTCCAAATAAGTGTTGAGGAGAGATAAATCCAAAATCGGTCTCCACGTGTTTCCTTTCTTTGGTACTAGAAACAGGCGGGAATAAAACCCTAGACCCACTTCTGAAGGAGGTACTGGCTGTATGGCTCCCATGTGAAGAAGTAATGAAATCTGTTTGTGAGCCTCCATCCTTTGCAGAGGAGGAATGTCTGGCATACCTTTGAAAGGAGGCAATGTATGGAAATAAAACTTGTAACCTTTGTTTATAATGTCCAACACCCATTTGTCTTGGGTGACTAAAAACCAATTTTGCTTGAAGAGAGCTAGCTTTCCTCCCAAAGGAGCTGCCAGGCAAGAAGAATCTGGCAGCTGAAAATGCAGGTCATTGGGCCTGTTTACGAAAGGACTGGCCCCTACCCTCACCAGCAGATTGAGCAGGCGAACTCCAGGTTCTAGGCCTAAAGGTACTCTGAGCTCTGCCCCTACCACGCCTAGATCTACCCCTAGACTGGGAATCAGAAGAAGGGTAAGTCCACCCCTTAGCAGGCCAATTTCTACTAAACTTAGGAGGTTGAACCTGCAGAAAATCTTTAACAGTCTGCATAGACTTAGCCTTGTCCTCCATTTTCTTCAAAACAGACTCCACAGGAGGACCAAACAACACTTCGGACTGTAAAGGGGCATCCAGAATTCTAGACTTAACATGTTCAAATAAATTCTGATCCTTAAGCCAGGCATGCCTGCGAAGAACTGAACCAGTGGCAGCCAGAAGCCTGCAAAGCATCAAAGCCACACTGCAAAGAATGTTTCCCCACCTGTTCAGAAACATGCACCAAATCTTGCAATTCTTTACACTCTATGCCCTCCGCCAAAGCATCCACTTTAGATTTTAGCTGAGACAGGAGGAAATTCTGATATTTCAACATATGAAACTGGCAATTTAAAGCCCTCATCGCCAAAGTAGAAGAGGTGTAAACCTTCTTACCCCATCTGTCCAAAGCTCTTGCTTCCTTATCTAGAGGAACCGGATTCTTTACAACAGAAGCCCTAACACCCTTAGGCCCCTGACTAATAGTTTCTGGGTCTGCCCTAGGACTCTTATATAGGTATTTATGAGCCTCAGGTACCCTATAATACCTGTCCGGTTTAACTGGTGCAGGAGGCATAGAATCTGGATTAAAGGAGGCCTCCGAGAAAACATCCTGAACAACATCCAAAACAGGAGGAATAGCCAATGGTCTGTGCTGTGGTAAAAACAAAAACTCTCTAAGCCTCTTTCTGGAATCTGAGTAATCCTGTCCTTCCCACTTAAAATGTTCCCTCATAGAGTGTAAGGTTTCTGAAAATGAAAAATCCTCTGGAGGGGAAGCAGAAGGAGTAGAATCCTCTGCATCGGAATCCGAATAAGGAGGAAAATCTTGAATATCCTCAGCAGAAGACTCAGAATCATCTGAGGCCTGTTCCAAAATTTCCAACTCTGGCTCTACCCTGGGCCTCTTATCAGGAGGGGGCATGGAACCTCTAATTAAAGAAATCAAATCTTCTGCCATTTTAAGCATATGCTTCTTAGGTACAGACCCTGAAGAACCAGAACTAACTCCAGAAAAAGGCAAAACAGTCCTGCCCTTAGAAGGAGCCCTAGAAACAGTAGCAGAAGGCCTAACCCCCTTAGGCAAAGAAAGGAGAATAGTAACCTGAGAGGCCCCTTCAGCCTGACCTGACTCCTGTGAAGCCACATCCTGTAAAATCAAGGTTTCCCCCTGAGACTCAGAGACTTCAGCCGGATCCACCTGTTCCACTGCAGTCTCTAAAGGACCGGCGTCCGAAATGGACGAAACATCCTGTCTAGGCTTTACAGATTTGTCTTTACGCTTCTTCGTGGAAGCGGGCGTCGGAGGATCCGACGGCATATTATAATTACACCGTTTGCCAAAAACTAACCTAGCGCAATCTAGCCTTCTCTTAATAGTGCGCTTATTAAATCTAGCACAAAACCGACACCCAACTACGTCATGCTCCGGTCCCAAGCAAGGGATACAAAGCGAGTGGTAATCCCTATGCGGTATCTGCTTCCCACAAGAAATACAATTATTCACTTTTTCTGACATCCGGTAAACAACTGAGGCAAGAAAAAACAAAAATGCTCCCCAACGGGGTACTTAGCCCAACTTGGTATGTCTGAAACTCCGAAAAACGAAAAATTTCAGAAAGCCGAACGGCACTTGCAACGCTGCTTCTGCATCGGACCATGCGTCAAAAAAGACTGAGGATATGACGTCGGTCATGCGCTTTTATACCCTGACGCTCTGATGTCAGGGCTGTGCGCCCATGACCGACGTCAGCCTAATACTTTGGTATTCGGGCCGACCGAGGACAGCGGACTACCCATAAGTAAGGACTGCAGCAATGTGAGATGAAGAACATCACAAAAATATGTTTAAGGTCCTGCAAAGCTTTACCTTTTCCTAATTGTGAAAAAAACCTAGCTCCAGCCAGATGTAGCCCCACTCTGTTCGCCCTCGCTACACTCAGACTTGCTCCACTCCTCTGCCCTACCCCCATTCCCACACACCCTCTCAATTACATTTATACCTACCTAAACTCCTCCCCCTGCAACTCTTGTACCCACACACTGCCAATAATCTTTTAGCTAATCACATACTACCAGATCCTCTCCACCAATACCATACTTAGAATTTATCCTCCATTAAATCTTACCAGACACTCCTCCTATACCTCATCATTCTACCTCTACCCAGCCTAACCCACTACATATACGCTTTACCATACTGCCGCCCACTATATTCTCTTAGCATATTTCACTAAATCAGCCACACTCCCACTCATTGTCCTAACTTTCAGTCTTCTCATACATATCACATCACTAAAGCCTCAAAACCCCCTAACAAAAAAAATCTACCGCATCCAATACTTCCATAGAAGTGAAAACAGATACCGTCTCTAATACATCATCCATCCTATATAATTACAGCCTACTATTATGCAACAAATTTAAAATCCTACATACCTCCCCTAAACCAACACCCATCCCTTAACAAATGTGAAAATATTACACAAAACCACCCTCCTCAACCACCACAGCACAATCTACTCATATACAGCCCAATGTGGTGACATCCATCCCTATCCAGGACCCAGTTCTAACCCTACCACCTCCAAGATCTCTTCCCCTAAAAATCTATTTTTAGTCGTTCCTAATCTGCACAGCATCTGCAACAAAATTTGAGAACTCCTTCCATGGCTCTTCCAACACTCCCCAGACATCCTAGGAGTCTATGAATCTTGGCTCAAGCTACGTGTTAAAGATACTGAACTATTCCCACCAAGCTATAACAAGAGCAGACCGAACCGATAAAAAAGGGGAGGTGTAGCCTTAATCTATCCCAACACTCCGACATTACTCCTATATCTCAAACCTGTCCCATTCCCTTTGTACTGTTGAAATTCTCTTAGCTTCCTTAAAAACTAACACCAACAAACAAATACGCATCGCAGATTATATATTCCACCAGAGAACAACATCCCTATATTAGAAGACATCCCAACCTAGATCACTCAAAACATATCCAATGAAACTATCATGGGGGGGGGGGTCCTATTACCTGACAGAACGTTTAGGTTAGTGAATACCTAAATGTTGATCTGGTAACAGCGAAAGCAAAAAACCACGAACAGCCGATTTAATGCAGGGAAAGAATTCCCTTAGTTGTTATGCAATCTCGGAGTTGGTATATTTAGTTGGGGGGGGTACAGCCCCCATATGGGAGTGTGTGGGAGGCAAAGCCCCCCCACTTTTTTTTTTTTTGCGGCCGAAGGATTCATTTTCTATGTTAAATCGGCCGTTCACGGTTTTAATTTTTCGATATTACCAGATTGATGTTTTTGTATTCCCTAACCTAAATGTTCGATCAGGTAATCTAGACGCTCATGGGAAATAGCAATGCTAAATGGCAAAACCTAAAATCCAACTACCCCACCAACAGCATAAACCTACATGGTTTTACTAAATTCATCTCCACTCCAATTACAATTCCAACCAATAACAACCAAGGGAGCTATTCTTGACTGGATCCTGGTTATACATCCCCACAAATACTCCAACTTGGGAACACTACTAGATAGCTAAAGTAACCACCTACCCACAGAACCATGACCTACAACCCCAAAAAACACACCTATAACAGCTCCTACAACTTGTCTAACTTCAACCAACACTACTTTAATTCAACACTAAAATTAAACTGGTCAGTACTAAAAATCCTACCCTTAGATGAGGCAGTCAGCCACTTCAACAAAATATTTCTGGATAGCTTTAACAACCTAGCCCCACTCCACACAAAAAGGATAAAAAATAATCATGCTCCCTAGCTAACCAAGCCTACCAAAAAACTACTAGTAACAAGAGATGAAGCTTGGCAAGAATGGCAAAGAACCAAAAACAACCTAAGTAACACAAGTATAAATAGCTACACAACCAAGCAAAAAGAGAAAATTATTAGCTCCTAGGAGAAATTATGCTGATCTCCCATAAAAACAACCCCAAAAATGTTTGGCACACCATTTCTCAACTCCACACTCCTGGGACCAAAGAAAACCCATCTCCTGCCACTGATAAAACCTCAATCTAAACAGCAGAAACACACACATTATCAACAGCATATTCAATTCACTCGATCATGCCAACAAACCCTGCAACTCGCACACCATGACCACCACCAACCTATCCCAAACAACTAAACATTCCTCCTCTTTTCTCCCACAGGACACACACAACTGATCAACATCCTCCTCTCTTTACTCTCCAACCTGTAACCACTCACCACATAAATAGATTAATCCTTAAACCAAAACCCTGTTCTTCCTCCATTGACAGCCTCTCCAAAGAGTACTTAAAATACACTGCTGATGCTACAGCTTATCCGATCAGCATACTCATCAACCAATCCATCTCAGAATCCTACATCCCCATCCTATGGAAAAAAATCCATAATAACCCCCTTACATAAAGGTGGTAAGTGCAATGACATTTCCAATTACCATCCTTTCACTATCCTATCCCCCCTATCCAAACTGCTAGAAAATGTATACATAAACTACTTAATCATACTCTTTAAAACAATTTACTTACCCCACCCAACACAGTTTCAGACCATCACACAGTACAACTAATGCATTAATCTCCTTCACAGATACAGTCAAAGCCATGGATGCCAGACTACTAACCTCTGTATTACGCTTTGATTTATCTAAGGCCTTCAATACAGTTTCCCTCCCAAAAATATTACAAAAACTCTTTACCCTTGGTCTTTCCCCCACAGCTCAACAATGGTTCAACAGCTACTTAACAGACAGGCAACAATGTGTAAAATGCAGCAGGGAAGTCTCTCCTACTATCTACCAAATAAGAGTTCTGCAGGGATCTATTCTTGGGCCATTACTCCAACATCTTCGTTAACAACCTTCATACTGCCTCTCACCATAGCTCCCTAATACAATATGCTGACAATTCCACCATCATCTCCTCCTCCAACAACACGAAACATCTTCTACATCTAACCCAATTTGCCTTCTCTTCCATCAAACCTGGCTAAACAATGCACAGCCCCTGGTGAACCCAAATAAAACCAACCCCCTCCCCCTTTCCATCCAAAAATCTCTCAGCCAACTTTAAGATCTTTCCACTAAACAATATTCAAATAGAAGTTGCATCTCAAACCAAATTATTAGGAGTGACCATAGACCGTAAGCTTTCCTTTGATCTACATATCCACAATGCAAATAAAAAAAACTCACTGCAAACTAGGAATGCTCTACACGCACAAAAACTTCATGAATACCACTAAATCCACCCTAGCCACTACTTATCTGCCCCCCTCTCCTCTATGGTGCTCGCATCCTAAACATTCAGATTACCCTAAAACAAACCTGAATCTTGTTATAACAAAATTGCTAAATTTGCAATTAATGCACCTCATTACATACACACCACTGTGCAGCTCTCAGTGCCCCCTGGTTAAAAATTCCACACCTAGACCACCTACGACTCAGAATGGCACACAGTTATATATCAATCCGATAACTGCCCTGCTCTCAAATCACTCCTCCAAACCTAAATACCCATCAGGACCTTCCTATCTGAAGACAAGCAACTAATAACCCTACACAGACCAAACCAAAATGCTGGATAGTGTTTACACTCCTACACTGTAGCAAACATCTGGAATGCCTTACCAACACACAGAGCAATAGCAAACAAGAATTTTAAACTCACACTAAAAAAAACACCTAGTAGCAAGTAGGTTGTTTTGGAACAGGGGTAGCCAACAACCCAGTTCCTATCCCCTTCCTCACCTCCCCCTTTACTCCACTATACTTCTTCCTTCCTCCCCTCTTCCTGCCTTTCCCCTTCACTCTATTTTAGTCTACTACCCATACTACACTTACTCCTTTCTTCCCCCTTCAAAGGCCAAAGCAGCCAGATTATTGAAATCTGACAAAGAACCTGATACACTGATTACAAATATTAAGCTCCTCTCTTTAAAATCTGCCGCTGGACTTACTGATGTATATTAGTTGATCATTTTACCCTTTTTCTAAGTGTATACTTAGTTTTCCTTCAAAAATGACCTCTAACTATATAAAGCATTTCAAATTGTATTCCAAATGTCTACCTCCCTGGGCCTCTGTTGAAAATGGGTTCCTGACCCAGTAAGACTTTCCTGGTCAACAAATGTCAAATACGTAAGTACATAAAAAAGCAGGAGCAGCAGTCCGAATGAGATTTTTATTATCCAAGGCAGCATCCAGCAACTTGGCCTTAATGACTTCAGCTAATGACTGCAGGTGAAGCCAAGAATAAATGCCTCACAAGAAACCAAAATCAGCAGTTCTGAAGAGGCATCAGCAGCATCATAGGTACACTTGAGAGACTGACGAGCCACCTGAGAGGTAAAACTCAAAATAGAAAGTGCAAAAGATTTTGCTTCAAAATCAGGGAGGTCAGAAAGAACCGGATAAGCCTGGGCAAACAAGGCTGGACCATATCTGGTCATATGGGTCTGGTAACTGATGGCCAAAAAGGCCAAAGTAGAAGCAGTGTAATCCTTCTCACCAGTTCTCTCCATAGCCTTACTGTCCTTATCTTAAAGCAGCAATTTGGAAGAGGGCAAAAGAAGGCTTGTCAGAAGAGACTGACACCACTGCAGGAGGATACTCAGAACTGACTATCTTCAGGAACCTTATAGAACCAGTCAGGTTTATTTGGAGTAGGAAGCTAAGAATCAGGAGACTTAGAAGCAGCTATAAAAGGTGTCTAATAAAGCAACCAACACAGGGGGTACTACCAAAGATTTAGGAGCGACTACCTGAGGCAGCTCATAATACCTTTTCTGGATATCAAACACTTGATGGAATACTTTATGTGAGATTCTTCTCATCCTAGCTATAAGTGTCTCCAAAAGGGGAAGAGTAAGATAAGGACCCATCATCAAACTCTGAATCCTCATCTGAGGAATCATGTTCCCCAGTCTGTTTGGAGGGAGTTGAAGATCAGGGGGGATCAGGGGAGGATATGCACAGAAACCCTTTGGAAAGGCATCAGGGCCATTAAGTCATTAAACAGATCCTAAGTACACTCCTGCCAATGTTTTTGAGGATCCTTAGGGCATACAAAAGTATACCTAGTCTTCTGCTTTTTCTTGGTAGGGATGTCTGCCCTAAAACACCCGAAGTTCCTAACCTTGACGAGATTCAATAAGAGAACCCGGAACATTTTCCCTGACCAGAGTTTGATCATCTCGGAGAGCCCCAGAGGGATTCCACAATCGCAGTTCCCTATCAACATCCGAAAACTATGCTTGTAAAGCCTCAGAGGACATGCGAAAAGAAGGATCTCTGCCAGCCTCTGATGGGGTCATGGCAGAAAGATCCCATATGGACACCAGACAGCCTACAGAAAATCCAGTGGAGGGTGGACAGCTAAAGAATCCGGTGGAGATTTCTTGGCCTTCTTACTTAATGGTACTTCAGAGTTAGAAGATTCTGCCATGCTACTCTAAGCAGTTTAAGTCTCTGGTTCTCAAGACAGATTGCCATGGAATACAACCATGTTCTAAGAGCCTTGGGCACAAACACTTTACAAATGCTACAGGACACATGGTTGTGGGAAGCACCCAGACAAAAAAAGACGCTGTTCATGACCATCCTTATGGGGAATCTGCTGCTTCTAACACGGACATTTTCCCTTCTTGAATGACATGAACCATAGGTAGCCAAAAGAGAATGAGAGCAAACAAGAGAGACCCCAACTGGGCTAGGTATTCAGCACAGCAAAAGGACATTCATACAGATGTATTGATGAAGGCGTTCAGACTGTCACCAAAGTTGTTCTGGGTAACTGGGTCTTGAATGGGGAGCATACTTATGACATATGGTGCATGCAAGCTCTAAAAACTTTGGTATACTGGCCAGACATAGGGATCTTCTGCAAAGAATAGCCCAATGGTGAAGAATACTGCAACCGTGATATAGGAGGACATCAGTCTACCACAGCTCAACATGAAATCAAGACAGTTGCGACCATGATGTCTTACGCAAGCTGCTACAGTCTTGGCCACAGTCTTGGCCAACAAACATGGAGAGTCAAAGGTACACAGCTCCACACAGAAGCCTCCCAAACTAAAGTTTTAACAGCCTTCAACATATTCCCATTCCTTGAAGTCTGGAATAAGGGACATCTCTTCCAAGTCTTGCTTAACAGGAGGAGTCTGGACATGAGATGCGATTAAGAAAGTGGCAGAAGCAGAAAAGTCTATAGCTTCTGACTCTGTTCAGGGCAAGGGGGTACAAAGCAGCCTCTGACTGCACAGTACAAAAATATCCCAAAGAAATCTACCCTGGAGAGTAATCTACATTATAGCATACATAAGACAGTGTACTTTAACAGTGTCAAAGAGCTACCAGTTAGCAAATATTGTATCCTTCACAGTGGGCACAAAATGTTAGAATTGGACTTCTGGGGTAACCTTTCTCCACAAAATAATGTGCAGACCATTTAAGGGGAGGAACAGATAGGCCACTTGACAGGTATTTCATAACAGTAACGACTTTTCCAAAGGAAAGGTTCCCAGGAAAGTTGGCACAGTCTGAGAACTCACTACAACAGTCCATTTCCAAGAGAGGACCCTCTGTCCCCTTGGACTCCATAATAGCAGAGTATGCAGATAAAAATGATCCCCCTCTGGCTAACAACCATGACCCAACTTAAGCTCCCCATTCACTCAGGAAGCAGTGAGGTAGCACACAGCATGAGACTGTTAGATAAACCGATGTCTGACTAATGTATGGATGCTTGCCATGACACTGACGCAAATGTGAGACTAGCATGGGTCATAGTGATGGCAACAGTCCCACTTACAGAAGTATGCCTTCCTTCACCAGTTGGCATCTTCCATCACGTGGTGAACAAATGTCACAGTCTGGCAAAGACACAGCTATCTCAACCCTTGCTGGTAGTTCCACAGTAGCTCAAAGAAAACAAAGGGAGCCAATCCCTCTGAAGTGTCCAGACTCAGAAAAAGCCAGTGGAATTTATGACCTGTTCCCTGCTTATGCGGCACTGTGTCGGTGATTCAAGAGAGGTAGCTGCTGAAACTAGTGTTTCAGTTCTGAGAATGGCTGCTGTGCTTATGATCATTCTCATGATTGTTCATACAGTGAAGTGATGGCATCATTCTAGTGAACACAACTCTGTGAAAAACTAAATCAGGCCATCGACGGTACTCTTGACTGAGGCACAGGCAAACTCTGAAACACAGATAGACATTGTCTGTCTATTTTTCTGCCTTTAGTATTCCTACTAGGTATACAAAAGAACAAAAGACAAGATCTCTTCAACAATCCTCCATACCACTAATAAAATAAAGCAAAATCTGGTTGAAGTAAAAGATTTTGGTTAACATCCAACTAAAATGGTACATAAGCTACTACCTACCTGTTCAGGTTCTATGGCAATTCGCTGTTTAAAATGTTGGAACACCTTGTCTTCTTCACTCTCACTTTTTGCCATAGCTTCCAACTCCTTTTCATCCAGGCAGTTGCTTGCAAAATCTTAAAAGGAAAATAAGCACTTCAGAACATGGGCAACAGCTATGTAACAATATTGTTTACCTGCAAATGTGCATTTTCCATTACACCAGAAACCTGAACATTGCACTTTTTCCTGCAACAACAATTTCAAAACTTCAGCAAGTACTTTGAGAAAGTAACACAATGAAATAAGCCTCAAAATACAAGGCTAAAAAGGTATTATGAATTACTAAAAATTAAAAGTTATGTTCTCACCAAAACAATGCATCTGTGTTGTCCATTTTCATTCTCCCTCAACATATGGGTTACGGATCCAATCTCGGATCTGACTCTGCTGTAAACCATAGACTTATGGACCCAACACTCAAGCTTCTCCCTCTACTCATAATGCCCTAGTCAGCCTACAATATATCAGACCAAGTTTGCTTCCTTACAGATCCCAAGATACAGAGGGAAAGAGAAATAACAGCACAGCTGGGGGTCAAACCTGAACAAAAGTTTACAAAAAATAGGAAGGAGGAAGAGGGAGGGAAGTTGAGGAACAATGAAAATGGGCAACACAGTTATAAAGTTATGAGTACATAACGAATATCTGATGTCCTTTTCATTCTTCCTCAATGCATGGGATAGAGCCCCCAGCTTTGTGAATCCTGAGTGGCTCTCATGGATGAATAATCCGGAAAACTGGCAAACCAAATAGAAGGCAAATCTAACTTGTAATGAGCAATAAAGGTGCAAGTTTTAGACCAGGTAACTGATGTGCAAATATCATTAATGGAAGTTCTAGACCAGAAGGCAGAAGAGGCCATAGAGCTAGCTGAATGGGCCTTAGGAGGCTTTGAGAAGGACAGACCTTTCTGAGAGTCTATACAAAAGAAATGCAGTCAGTAATCAATTTGGCCACGGTAACTACAGAAACTGGTAATCCCAGTCTGTTCTGTGACATAGAGAGACAAACATCTGGTCTGTTTTCCTGAAATCCTTTATCATGTGTAAATGGAATCATAGTTGTCTAAATATATTTAAAATATGCCCTGTACTATCTCTTATTTGAAAGATTAGGGAAGCAGACAGGCAGATAAATTGTTTTACTGATATTTGATTCAGAAACTACTTTTGGAAGAAAGGATGGATTGGTTTTGAAAGGTGTGTGTGAAAAACAATGTACGCTAAAAATTCCAGAACTGAATAAATAGGAGCTGCAAGATGGTCAACATCCTCATGGGCCCAAATTGAAAATCTTTTCTATTTACTCCTCCAGGTCTTTCTTGTAGGAGCTTTCTGGGAAGATAAACATATATGGCGAACTGCAGAGGAAAGCCTGGGCTGTCTAGCCACTACTGGAATTGGAGAAACCATGCAGCTAGTTTGAGGACTGGAATATTGGGAAGCTTCATCCTCAAACGATGCAAGAGGAAAATCTGGACTAGGATCCAGTACCATGCAGGGTGTGACCACTGGACCAGTAATCAAGAAGCCTACAGCTGAGATATACCATTGGGTGCTCTTCTCCCCCGAGGAAACCTGGCTGAGTACAGCCCTCGTGCCATAGTGTGAAATATCCACCCACACAACAAATTCTTTGCTGTAATCTAGACTGGCTAACACACGGGGGTCGTCCCAAAGCTCCTTTAAGCTTCTGGAATGCCTACTCACATGCTGGGGTCCACACTACCTTACCTGCCCTCTTTTTCCTTGTCAGGTCTGTGAGGGGAGTAGCTATGGTACTATAATTGGGGACAAACTTTCTGTAGTACCCTGCTGTCCCTAAGAATTCCCTCACCTGCATTTTGGTAACAGGGGCAGGCCATGCCTGAATTGCTTCCACTTTGGCAGGTTCTGGCCCAATCTTACGACTTCCCACGCTACATCCCAGGTAGAAGACCTCTGCCATACCCACCTGACATTTACTGGGCTTAATGGTCAATCCTGTCCTCTGTAGTCTGCCCAGCATCTCCCTGATATGATATGCTGAAGGTGCTCTTGCCAGGAACGGCTGTAGATGGCAATATCATCCAGGTAAGCAAGTGCAAAATCTCCTGCTAGGATACGATCTACCAGTCTCTGGAAAGTCACTGGGGCAGTTTTTATCCCAAAGGGCATCTCTGTGAATTCCTACAAGCCGAAAGCAGTCACAAACGCTGGTAGTCAAGGGCACCTGCCAGTAGCCCTTGGCAAGATCCTTCGCTCCACCCAACTGCTCTGGGGCTTCATCTGTCCTATGTATGAGGCAAGCATCTGACTGTGCGACTAATTTCCTGTAGTCCACACAGAACCTGGTGCTGCCATCCTTCTTTGATACCAGCACCACTGGGGAGGCCCAGGGACTACTGGACTCAAGGATTACCCCTAGTTCTAACATTTCCTGCATCTCCTCCCTCACAGTCAGTTTGACTCTTCAGGCACCCTATAAGAGGCCTGCTTGATAGGCCTTTGGGGTCCTGTATCCATATGGTGCTGCACCAGGTGGGTGTACTCTGGCTTCCCAGTAAACATGCCCCCAAACTCCTGTAACACTGCTTGGATTTCTCGAACCTGGGTAGGGGACAGCTGCTGGGACATTGCTACCCCTTCCACGGAGGTGTCAAGTCTGAGCCTCACTGAAGAGATCAGTCACCAGATCCCACTCAGCCTCCTCCTGCCAAAAATACTCAGCACAAAAGCCTCTCTTATCATGGTAAGGTTTCATCATGTTAACATGGTACAATTTGTGCCCCTGCCTCCTGCCTAGCAGTTCTACCATGTAGTTATCACCACTGACCTTCCTTACCACTTTGAAGAGTCCCTCCCAAGCTGCCTGCAGTTTGTTGTGTGACAGGAAAGAGAACCATAACTTGCTGCTCCACAGCATACTCTCTATCTCGAGCATTCCTGTCATACCAGACCTCTCTCTGCTGTTGGGCTTCTGCCAGGTTCTCCTGGGCCAAGCCCAGGAGTTCCCTGAGCCTTGTCCTGAGGTTTAGGACATATGCCACAGACTCCTTGTGGGATTCACACTCACCCTCGCACTCAACACGAATCATATCTAGAGGTCCCCTCATCCTATGTCCATACAGCAACTCAAAGGGTGAAAAACCTGTGGATTCCTGGGGCACTTCTCTAAGCAAACAAAGGGGTCAAATATTTGCCCCACTCCCTCAAACAGGTCTGCAAATGACCATAGCATGGTCTTGAGTGTAGAGTCTAACCTCTCCACAAGACCATTAGTCTGTGGATGGTATGGGGTGGTCTTTAGGTGCTTCACCCCACAGTGCTTCCACAGACAAGCCAGCAGGTCTGACACGAAATTGATACCTCTGTCAGTCAGTATTTCTTTTGGGGAACCTACCCTGCTGAAAATCTTTAACAAAGCATTTGCCACTTTTTCTGTCTCAATGGAGGACAGAGCCGCTACCTCAGTGTGTCTGATAGCATAATCTACAACCACAGGGATGTACTTCTTTCCTGTGGAACTCTGGGTTCTCAGAGGCCCCACAATATCCATAGCTACCCTCTGAAATGGTTCCTCAATCACAGGCAAAGGCACCAAAGGAGTTTTCACCTTGTCTTCTGCCTTGTCTACTTGTTGGCACCATTCACAGGTCCTGCAGTACCCCGTTACATCCCTGGAAATCCTATGCCAATAAAAGTTCTGCATAATACGTCTCTTGGTATGCGTTATGCCCACATGACCTGCAAAGGGAATGTCATGGGCTATAGCTAGAAGTGCCAGATGGTAGGCTCTGAGCACCATCAATTACTGTATTCTCTCACACTGTAGCCCCCCTCAGGGGTCCACTCTCTATACAGTAACCCCTTGTCCCAGTATACACATTCCCCCTTTCCTTGAGAATCAGACACCTCCCTGGCTACCTCCCTCAAGCCTTGTAATGTAGGGTCTGAGAGCCGAGCCGGTCTCAACTCTCTTTGCAACTCTTCCCAGCTTCCCTTCCACAGGAAGTTTGGTATCCTCTGACAGTGGTGCTTCACTTTTAGTCTGGTTACTACTACTCACCTCTGCCCTTGCAGTCACTCTGTCCAAGGGATCATCAGTACCCACCAGCAGCTGTGGCTCACCTTCAGTCTCCTTGCCATAGGGTAGCTCCCTCCCTGAAGCAGCTACCTCATCAGTCCTGGCTTCAAGTGTGCGGTCTGTCTGGGTACCCCAACTCAGTCCAACTCGCACGTACAGCAAGTGCAAAGGCTCTATGGTCCAAGACATATACCAAACGAGTCAGAGCCAAAGACACGTATAACATCATGGTTGAAGGGAAAAAAATCCCAACCCCCCCAAACCAAACTGGTTTCGGCTCAATAGCCTTCTTCAGTGGAAGGCCGACAAAAAACAAGCATTAGGACTAGACAGTCCTTTATAAATACCTATAGGCAGATGTCAAAAGACTTCCTATTGGTCAATTTACAAATGTTCATTTAAACCAGGAGGGAAAAGCCCCCCTAGTTTAAATTATCCATTTCTTTTCCTTAACATTTAAGTATTTTAACTTCTGAATTCTATGAACCAAATAAAAAGATTTGTTACAACTTTCAGTGAGAATATCAAATCATTCATGCAGATCATCAATAGGCACTGGAATATTTTGTTGGCAGTGAATAGATTGTGTGAACATTTGGGGGACAGATGCTCCTTTTCTTTCTGCAGGTGCCGAACTTTGGGTTCCCTGTTCAGTCACTACAAAAGGTTGGACCATAGGGGAACTGCTTTAATCCAAAGAACACTAACTGGTGACATATTGGTGGGATGTGTCCCTTGTGGTCATTGTTCACACTGCCACTGGGTTAAAATCAAAGAATTCAGCAGCTAAAATACTTCCATGGTCTTTAACATCTCATTTTTGGCCAACTGCAGTACAAGTTGGATAATTTATTTGGCTACCTGTACATGCTCTGCGTTTTAATGTTGACCAAACCTCTAGACCCCTCAAATTTAGAATAGCGGAGCATACGAGTGAAATAAGGCACAAGAAGCAATCCAATGCCCTATTTAAACATACCTGTAAACATCATACTGCAGTATTTAGACTTCCTGTCATTGATTGGATTACTGGTAATTGCAGGAATAAAGTTGGTTGGCATAATATATCTTAAATGTTAAGGAAAAAAAAATGGATAATTAAACTAGGGGGGCTTTTCCCTCCTGGTTTAAATGAACATTTATAAACTGCCCAATAGGAAGTCTTTTGGCATCTGCCTATAGGTATATATAAAGGCCTGTGTAGTCCTAATGCTTGTTTTTTGTCCGTCTTCCACTGAAGAAGGCTATTAAGCCAAAACCGGTTTGGGGGTTGGGATGTTTTTTTTTCCCTTCAACCATGATGTTGCGAGTGTCTTTTTTGTGCTGGCTCTGACTCATTTGGTATCTGTCTGGGTACCCCTCAGGCTAACAGACCCACATGCTCGTCTCCAAGACTGACTGCATGCACACAAGGTACTGTATTATCAAAATCATTCCCTATCAGGACATCTGCAGGGATATCCTCAAACACACCTACTTGCTTGCTTTCTTTTCCACCCTTCCAGCCAAGGTGAAGCCTAGCCAAAGGCAGGCAGGCTTCACAATGGTTAGGTCACAGGCTGTATCTCTTTTAGCAGTGGCCCGTTTCCCCATCTACTAAGACAGGATACAACCTCTTGTGGTAGTCTAGTACCCTTGTTGTCTCCAGGAAACTGGCTGCTGACATTCCGTCACTCTCACTTGCTGGCTCTCCCACCTTTTGTTCACCACCTTGCCTCAGTGGACATCTATATGCTACATAGCCCCACTGGTTATATTTAAACATTTAACCCTTGATTCTGGCCATGTACCTGAACTATTGGCTTCCCCGGTTACTGGCAGACTCTGTTGGGGCGGCTTAGGCTACCCACCATGGGTTCCCTTTGACCCATGTGCAGCACTGTGCATCCCTTTCCTGTGCAGTGATGCCCTGCTTGCTAGGTATAGGTCTCC
Organism: Protopterus annectens; assembly: GCF_019279795.1. Lineage (NCBI taxonomy): Eukaryota > Metazoa > Chordata > Ceratodontiformes > Protopteridae > Protopterus > Protopterus annectens. Next base: position 88,332,554 of record NC_056725.1, read on the forward strand.
CCTCTTCCCCAACCCATCTGTGGTCCTGCACTCCCTGTCAATCAGATTCTCATGTCCTCAGGCAAAGTGCTAAGGGCTTGTTCCCTCACCAAAGTGGTGACCTCACACCCACCTATGAAATAAAGTGCTTAGTTCAGCAATATATTCACACACACTTTCATCTGTCTTGTGTCTATGCTTACAAAACTTTTTTCTATAAGCTTCAGGTGTTAAACTAACAATTTTTAGCTGTATTATAATTTAAGCATTCAGTATCAGACAATTTAGTTGCAGCTCTACCATGGAGTAAGGGGGTCATGAACCGTACTGAGAGACCTTGGTCAACATTGTACCGTTTACAAACCCTTTCAAACATATGAATAAAACTATCAAAATTATCACCCTCTGCAAATTGTGGAAGAAATTTACTGACCTTTATTGCTTCTGGGGTTCGGTTACTCTCTTTCCCATTATCTCCATGACCCTGGCAAAGAGTCAGCATTTCCTTTTCATGTTGCCTCTACGTCTCATTTTCTTTGGCTTCCAGATGTCTCAGTCTCTCTGCTGAGTCTAATTCCATTTGTTTCTGTTTCTCCCTTTCTTTAGCCTCCAGATGCCGCAGTCTCTCAGCTGATCCATTTCCAACCATATGGCCTCCAGTTAAAGTCTAACTCCAGACGGATTTTAAGTCCTCTGTGGAAAGGTTGAACTGTCCATTTTCTGAGAGCTGTACATCCCCAAAGCCAGTCTGGTTGTCCTCTTGGTTGCTGGTCTGTGATGCAGCTTTGACTAAGGCTGCAATCATTTCTACTTTAGTCAGGTTAGCATGCACCAATCCTTTGTCTTGGCACATAGACAGCTGGCTCCTTGTTAGCTTGCCATACTCCTCTGCTGACATCCTTGCCTGTTCTTCCTGACTAACTAAGCTAACAAAAAAACAAAACTATTGTGATATGAAATTCAATGTCTACCGTGTGGCTGTTTGAGAGCACAAAACACCTTCTTTAGTGTCCACGGTTTACAGGCAACAGGAGATGAATATCCACACTGCTGAATCCCAATATGTGATGTGGTGATGCCAGAAGGGGGTAATAAGGACAATGGAGTTCAACATATGCGTTTTCTGTAAGAACTTTGGAATCAAAGGAAAAGATGGATAGGCATAAAGGAGACCAAAGAGTCAAATGTGGACTACACTATTCTCTCTCAGTGACTGCCCCTGAGGGGAGGTTAGAACAAAATATATGCTGCACTTGTTGTGGGGAGATGCAGAGAGATCACAGCAAGATTGGTCCCAAAGATGGAAAATCTTCTCTGCCACTGACTGACAGAGACCACTCATGAGGTAACAAAATGGACCTGCTGAGTTAATAGGTTCATAGGTTGGTACTAGGCTATCGGCCCTAGGGCCTATACAAGCCTAGCCATAACAATTCCCTGGATATTTCTTCCCACAATATTTACTTCTCTGGACCCCTGTCTAGCAGGGCGACTGACATGATCCCCATGGTGAATTTCCCATCTCCCATCCAATCAGATATGTTGGATTTCTCAGGAATGTGCATTGCTACTAGAAAACAGTTGAGGAGATAGACTGCCACACTCTCACTGCCTCCTGACAAAGTGGGTAAGATAGCGATCCTCCATTTGTTGATGTACCAAACGACAGACATGATGTTGGTTTATATCACAACAGTACCAAGAGGAAGAACATCTTGAATGGTCTGAATTGAACCGTTCTCATCTCTAAGACATTGTTGTGCAAATTGGTCTCCTGGGGACCATGTGCCTTGGACTGTCCATCTCAAGAAATGCCTCATCCCCACCCCAACTGGGAGTCATCCATGGTTACCGTGGCCACTGGGGTAGGAAGAATACAATGACGGCCCCTGTAAATCTCATCCAAATGAATCCATCAACAAAGATTATTTTTGAATACTGTGGTATGTTTGGCAGGGAAAGATACAGGGTGTTGCAGAAAGGACCACCGAATAGCTTGAGTCTACTTGAGAACACGCATAAAGTTATGTGCCAGGGGAACTAAGGTTATGGCTGCTACAATCGAACCTACAGCCTGAATAACCAGTTTGGCTGAAGCACAGTGAAAAATATGCTGAACCTGAAGCTTGACTGTATCCACATGAGGGAAAGCGGCAATCACACTTACTGTGTTCAACTGAGGCCCCGTGAACTCCAGTGTCTACACTGGCTGTAGCTTTGATTTGAAGATATTGACTGAAATGCCTGGTCTTTGACAAATTTGTAGCAAATAGTCCCTGGACTGTTCTAAGAGATGCTTTGGTGGGGCAGAGAGAGAAGTAAGTCATCCAGCTATGGAAACACTGGGAGTCCCTGCAGTGTTAGGTGAGCTGCCACCACTGTTATACACTTGGTGAACACTCTGGGAGCTGTGTTGAGACCAAAGGGCAAGGCTCTGAATGGTTAGTGATTTCCACCAGCCGAAAGCACAGGAATCTTCAGGAGCATCTGTTCATCTTGATGTGATAGTACAAATCCTGAACACTGACTAAAGCACATCCAATTGTCCTTGTGCAACAGTGGCAGGATAAACAGAACTGTGACCATTCGGAACTCTTGACTTCATAAATAAGTTTAGGTTACTTGCATCCAAAATTGGTCTCCAGTCCCCTGTCTTCTTTGGCACAATAAAGCACCTTGAGTAATTTCTGAATTCTATATGGTCTGATGGGACCTCCTGGATGACCCTTTTGTTCGGCAGCTTTTGAACTTCTTGAGCTGCTGCTTTTTTCCGACTGGGTGGGACGTCAGAAAGCTTCCATCTTTTTGTCAGTGGAATCTGGAAAAATGGTATGAAATAGCCTCTGGATATTATTTTGGACACCCAAGTATCTTTCGTGATTGAAGCCCAGTCATCTAGGTGCAAGGGACAAGTGCCCTCTGACTACCTCTAGAATTGGGTAATCCTTCAGGATTGCTGAAAGGGTCCATCTGGGAAGGAGTCTTAGAAACCCTAATTTTGCGGGCCTGCTCTGCCACAAGGATGGCGTCTTCCATTTGAACCCCCCCCCTCCCCCTGGAGCAGTTGTTCCTGCGTGGAACCTGGAAGGACCCCCAAGATTTATGGAACCACATTTTCTTGCCCCATCTTTGATGGGAAGAAAATCGCGTCCCTACAGCGGATAGGGTCAATCCTTACTCTTCACTGCAGGAAAGTGTTTCTTTAACAGAAGGGCCAGACAAGGACATTCCAAAGGAAGCACTGATTAAAGAAACCTTAAAAGGCTCCACAAAAATCACATAACCACATCCAGGCAGGTCTCTGTATGGCAATGACAGAACAAGCAGCCCATGAGGTATCCTCTGCAGCATGGGATATCAACCTCATGGATGCACTGGAAAAGGATAATAGAGTGGTCAGTTGTGAAGGTCATCTCATAGTCCTCCACAAACATGGACTCCGAGAGGGATCTGGAGAGCTCCTTGGTCAAATCCCACTGCAGTTTAGTAAAGTGAGCTAAATAATTCAGGGACTTCAAAGCAAAGGTCGCTGAAGTAAATACACTTTTCCCAAACTTGTCCAATGCCCCCGACTCCATATTATGGGGATGGACAGAAGAGTTCTGCTCAACTAGCTCTTTATGTGGCTGCCACCACAACCATAGCATCAACAGAGATTTATTTGCTCAACTAGCTCCTTTTTGTGGCTGCCACCACAACCATAGCATCAACAGAGATTTCTTTGCTCCAATGGGGTCTGTCCTTCAGTGGTGCCAAAATTTTACCTGGGTGTCAGGGAACTGGTTTGACAGAGTCCAATTCCTTCCATGCCCAGTGACAGACACAGCCTGGGGAGTCACCCAAGATGTAGTGGTTGGAACCAAAAGCTTCCAAAAAAATCTGACTCCTCTGGGGAGGGAGTATCTGAAGACCATCCACTCTTTTGCTTAAGTATCTCAAGGATGTCACCAAATGAGACATTGTCCAGTTAATATCTGGGGTACCCTTCCTCTTCTTCAGTCGGTATCCTCAGAGATTCCATAAGGGAATCCAGATGCCTCCTTCTGCATGTTCTTCAGCGGGGAACTTACTCAGTGGGATGACCTGGGGAAGTATCGGAAGAGAGGGGAATTTCCTGTTGGGAAGCTGTCTGAACACTAGCTGGCAGTGACTGTCCCTATGGAATATTAATGGTATCAGAGCTTGGACCCTCAGGAGGAATAGGTATAGGACCCAAGAAAGAGAGAGATCAGATCTTTTGGGCGATATAAGTCCCTCTCCACTACCTTGAAAGTAGACAGACAAGGAGAAGTCGTGCCCGGCCACACCAGTGCTGAAACCGCCAAAGCAGCCAAGTGACAACCCTGCCCTGATCTGTGTCTTGATGAGGGAGCCAGACCCAAGCTGTCCGTGTACTGAAGAAATGAGGGGCAAAGATGGCTCTGACAACATCTGAATAGACCCTGGCCCCCAGATTCGGCACCATGGCTACGGTTCACAGACGGAACTATTCAGGGAAACTGTCAGAGTCAAAGACTTGGCTGTCTTCAGATCAGACACAGACTCTCTCTGGGTTCTTGGTTCCAAGGCTCTGAAGGCATAGGACAGATCAGAGGAGGAGATAAGACTAGATGAAAGGGGAAGGAAGGCTCACAAATCCAATGGGTGATGGAGAAGGAATAACCCCCATCTGGAACTGTGCTCAGAGGAACTTCCTCCTCATTCTATCCACATCAACCTCAAAGACTTCTGGAGGATCTCATGGAAGTAGTAGTGGACTGTAGCCTTTATTCTCTCATCACTGTAGTTTGAGAAAAGGGGAATGGAGCCAAGGGGGATAACAGATCAGCTGTGAACCTGGGTGAGCAAGCTCATGGAGACTTTGGTACAGATCAGAGGTCTTAGGATCTGGGATCTGTTTGGGGACTTCACCAAGATGACAGTTGGACCAGAGTATTTAGGTTCAGATGCTTTCTTTTTAAGATCTGAAGACGTCGTATCCAAAGTTCTTCAGATCTTTTTAGGAGGCTTTGAAGAAGCCACAGAGAAAGAACAGGCTTTTGGAGATGGACTAGGGGATTTCTTCCTTGATTCCAAAAAAGCCTTAAGGTGTTTATTGGGGGGTTTGAGTCCCTGAAGCAGAAAAGGAAGACAGAGGCAGCAGTTCTTTCAGAACAATTTCATTTCTCCTATCTGCAATAGCTCTAGGATCGAACGTGGCAGAAACAGAACAAATCAGTGGAAAGATGTGCCACTCAACAATAAACACTCCTTGTAAGCATCAGAATTTGGAATTTTGCACTCACAGGAAGAGCATTTCTTAAAGCCGGTCATTTTTTCAGCCATTACTAATATAGACAGAAAGAGTAATCACTAAATTTTATTTATTTAGCTATTTAAATAAAGAAAGAAAGTTAGCAAAAAACAAAAGAGCTACCAACTACTGTAGGGAGGACAGCCTTAAACAGGGTGGGAAGAGCAGAACTGACAGGTACCAACAGTAGTATGCAGGGGACTACCAATAAGGGTAAAAGGAAGATCTAACAGAAGAAACTACCAATAAGGGTAAAAGGAAGATCTAACAGAAGAAACTACCAATAAAAAAGTACAGGGAGGATAGCAAAAAAGGTGACTGAAAATAGGACAAATGAAGTAGAAAAACTACTCTTAATTCTAAAAAAAAAATCTAACTCTAAGATCCTGAGAGAGGATTCACATTCATGCAAGATGGTGGCAAAATGATCTGAGATATTGTAGGCCAACTAGGACATTATGGGTAGAAGGAGGAGTTTGAGAGTTGGATCCATAAGTCTGTGGTATGCAGCAGAGTCAGATCAGAGGTATGATCTATAAACCATACATTGAGGAAGTGACACCTTAAAAAGACCAAAGAAAAATAAATCATTGCTACAAAGAACAGGCACAGTCTACTACAAAGTGCTTCTGAAAACAAAACTGAAGGTATAGTTCAGGAGCTTCACTGTCACCACAACCTTTAAGCAGCAGCAAAGGAATGTTCATTGCAGCTGCCTATACACTTACTTCAGTAAAGGTAGGGAATGACAAATACATAAAATGACGAGAAATGCAAGTTTATGTCTGTCACATGGAATATACACTCAGTACTAACTTGTAATATAAAAGCAGATTTCCCCATACTGCTGTTTGTGAACACTGATTTTGCAAACAAAACAGTGCAGCTGTTTAAAGGGCGCATGTAATTATTTTCAAAAGCTGAAATTTTTTTCTTTTCCAGCGACACGAGAGATGAATTTATAAACTAAGAACAGAGTATTTTGAAGAAGCAACATGAGACCACAAGCCTACGTCACAAAATGGCACACTTGTGGCAGATGGATATCATATACTATGCTTGATATCTTACAGACTGCTTAACAGGTGACCAGGGTCTGGCACACAAGGCATCCTCCAAGCCCAGTACTGACTGATTCACTGTACATTAGCTAATCAGAAATACTCAGGTCTAGAAATCTAAACCTCTTCTGCATCAACAGAATGGTTTGGAGGGACAGGAATATCTCACAGAGGATACCACTGCTTTGGAACACACTCCCCAGCCACATAAAACAAATTTCATCCCTGTCCATATTCAAGTGCAACTTGAATCTATGGATGGGAAACAGAAAATTTATGCCACAACTGCCCCTGTACAACTAATGGACACAAGCAGCTTCTAAATGATTTACTCCAGCATAGGTTCCCTCAAACCATCTATATGATCCAAGTTATTCTCTTTAGGGGTGACATATAATCATCGACTGTAGGACGGGTAAAGCCAATCTCTACCCAAATGGGATAAGTTAATTTGAGCACCAAAAGGAAAACTGGCTAGGCTTAAAATGGCCCTAGGTTGGCTAGCCTAGTACTTACTCTGAACACATTAATGGTACAAATGTGTATTGCAGGCAATCCCCAGCAGTACATAAGTTACTGCACTAGATAATGGGCACCTCTATCCTGCTCATACAGAGCCAATATACCGCTTCCCCAGTGAAACGGTCTTTGGTGTGTTGCTATTGAAACCTCAAAGGTATTACCAGGCAATACAAAGTCCTGTATGTTTAGAAGAATATAACCAGAGATGCATCTCCCACTTACACAGACATTTTTCTCCTAATGATAGAAGCCTTTTGATGTGTCCTGTCTGGTCTCCGTGACCTTCCTGGGCAATCCTTTCCCCTCTTACCGTCTAACAGTGCAAGCAAGTCGGATTGTTTGATCTCCTGACTGTGTACAAACAATATTTGCTGAGCACTATATATTGTCTCAGTCAAACCATAAAGACAAAAAATGTGCTGTGTATGGAGTCACCAGATTCAAAGGTTAAAATTATCTGGTATTCATACAGTATTCTTAATATAAGAAATGCAAGGAGAAAACCACCACCAGATACTCAGAGCAGCCATTCTGCTCAGTGATTTCCATCCCCAACCCCCATCCTCTGGCTCAAATTTTCCTTTTTTAAAGTGCAATTTCCATGAGCAGTTATCAGGTCCCATAAATAATGCATTTTTTTGTTTTGGAACATGCTTTTCCCAAGTGTCCTATTGAGGTGACAAGGATTTTAGGTGCTTACATATGTTATGTTGTCGCCTCACAGTAAGACGCTGTCTGGTTCGATTCTCAACTAGAGAATCTTCTGCGTGGAGACATGAGTGAATGGGCGCACCTTCGTTGAAGGTTGAGTGTCAGGGCTGGTAACTCGGCATGTAAAAATCAACTACCAATCATTAGCGGACCGGAGTTCCACTATGGCGTCCCCTAACCGGGAAAAGCCAAAAGAAACAACAACATATGTTATATGGGAGGTTTAATACATACATTTCTTAGGGTGAAGTTGGCACTGAATTTGTTTGCTAGTACATTTTTGATATCCCCTGATCACAGTACGCAATGTCATTTTGAAAGAGTTCAGAACAATGTTTGGGAAACTTCCTGATATAAGTAAAGATCTGTAGTTATCCGTGGCTTTCAATGTCTGCTTAAGATCATTGGAAGCCTCAGTTGTTTTTTTGATGTACTTGGTACCATGGATAACCTCTTGAAATTAACTTTTATTTTACTATATATGACAAAAACTAAAGACTCCAATAAGATTTTTTTCATCTTTATTGCATTATTTATACTAGAAATGTTCTGCAAATTCTCTGGCCACTCTGCCTCCACCACATGGGCCATCAGGCTGATTTGTTCTTTTTCTTGCTATTTGTTTACTTTTGATAAGTATGTGTGCAACAGACTCCTGGGCTTCTTCAAATATAACTGTTCCAGCCCCTCCTTACTAGATTCTGGGTAGTAACGTTGCTTCCAGACTCCCTTTCCATTATCATAGGTGTGCAAAACTAAAATCTAGTGTAAACCACCATTCCACTCATTACAATGGAGACAACAAATTAGTGCAAATTCTCCATTACCTACTTAATCCTTGTCAGGGTCACAAGGGTATCGAGCAGTAAGTGCAAGCAGAAAAGTCAGCTTACAACACACCCTGCAAACGTTATTAAAACCATTTAGGAGATCATAAAAATCACTTCATGGCATGTCTGTGGGACATGGAAGTAACCCAGAGCATTTGTCAAAAAAAAAAAAAAAAAAAAAAAAAAAAACACCCAAGCACAGAGAAGACAGACTCCTCACAGAAGGCATCCAGGCTGCGAAGTGAACTAGAGAACTACCATCTGCAATGCATCAACTTCAAATGCTGCACCACCATGCCAAGCTGTGTTTCAGCAAAGTAGCCAAACTACTGGACACTGATAATTAAATTAAAAACAGTGAAAACAAAGAAGCAAACATACAAGATAGATTTAAAAACGTATCTAAAGAATGTCACAATACCATCCATAAAATACTTTTCCATACGACATGTAGCAACAATTATTACACAATTGTTAAAGCTATACAGAAAATATAAAAACAAAATCAAGAGATTTTTGAAAGGTATAAAAAGAAATATGGACATGGGAAACAGAGATCTGATATGGTGCAATATTTAAGCAAAGGAGAACGCCAAGTGGAAGTTTAAGTTGTGGAATACCTGCAAAAAGTGAAGGATATAGTGTATAAAGTCTAACACAGGTTAGATCACAGCATGATGGAATAACAAGTCCCCCAAGTGAGAAAAACAGGAGGGGCAGGAGACATCTGAAGAAGAAATATGGACATGGGAAAAGGAGAGAGATTTAATATGGTGCAATATTTATGCAAATGAAAAAGCAACGCTAATCAATACTAAAAGAGCAGCACCAAAGACATTTTAAGAGAAATACAGGCAAAGGCATTCAGATATGGCATTCAGATATGGAACATTTTACAATACAAAAAATATGAAAACAAAGAGGAAAAGTAGAAGAGGATTAGTAATGGAGAAGTTAAATAAACAGAAAGTGAGGTTATGGATTACCTACATTACCTACAAAGTGAAGGATTTAGTGTAGAAAATCTAACTTTGATAACATCACAGCAGGCCAGAGTAATGGAACCCCAAATTAAGGAGAAACCAGTGGAGCGGGAAACACCTGATCACTTTGGAGCCTTCCATAGGAAACCAGAATAAAAGTTCAGTTGGAGTTGTACAGCAAAGGAAAGAAAAGGAAACAGTGGCAACTATAATGAAGTCAATGCTGTGGTGTGATAGGCCAGTAAGTTTCCATATGAAAGAGTAAGGGATGATAAAGGATGAAACTGAACATGCTGTGGAACTTTCTACAGAATGCCAGAAGGAAATGGAGAACAAAGAATGTGATCTCAGATTAGAAGAAAATGATCTAAGAGAAGAGTTGCTTGATTTAATAGACATGGACAGACATATTAAGATCAATGAAATAAAGTCAATAAAACCCAAAAAGTTAAAAACATAAAACAAATGAACACAGTAATTAGGATTCATAGAGATCCATGTGATATAGCAGAAAGTAAATAGCATACAATACTGTGCAGCTAAACTAATAACAGATGAAGTCTTACCATAAAGACACAGTCAGCAAGGGAAAAGGGGAGAAATCAAATGCCATCATATACGTATCAAACAGAGAAAACTATAAAGCAATTAAGACCACTATAGAAGATGTAAAGAGACAAAAATACTCAAAGACAGATGTGATAAAAGCAATCTGCAGTATCAGAACAAATCAGGTTCTATTGTGCATTATCGCAAATAAACTAAAAATATCAGCACAGGCAGAAAAACTCGGAATATATACAGAGAAATACAAAGAAAAAATACAACACAAGTAATTTACTGAGGACTCAAAAGTTTTATAGAGAACTGGGAAACAAGGCAAAAGGAATTTAACCACCACCAAGAAAGGAAGAAATAAGATGCACTTTGGAGAAATACCTATGAAGGTCCTGTGGAGCATAACAAAGATACTAAATGGATAGAAGTAGTAAAAGAAAGAAAAAGTTCAAATGTACAGGATATGAAATTAAATGAAGTAACGACCAAAGAGACTGAAAGTTAAGAAAAGCTCCTAATTGGAAACCCCAGGCCCAGCAATACCTAACTTCTGGCTGAAAAAGTAACAGCTTTACATGAAGATTTAGCCATAAGTAAGAACTATTTGTATGCGCACCCAGAACAGACACCAACCTGGTTAACAGGAAAGACAATGCTTCTACTTAAGAGAAGACCTGCAAGCTACCCTAAAAACTATAGTCCAATGACCAATAACTTGCCTTCCGATGACACAAACTACAGACTGCAATTGATGCCAGAGTTTCTAGTCACTTAGAAGAAAACTCAGGGTAACATAAAAGGGTAATAAGTCAAATGGAACAAAGGATCATTGTGTTGTTAAAATCATAATAGAGAACTGTAAAAAGGGAAGAATCTGAATATGGCACGGAGACTACAAAAAAGCATTTGACAGTATCCCACATTCATTGATAAAATAAAAACGTATTTAAAATGTACAACATAAACCCTACACTGATTACATTACAGCGACCATGAAACAGTGGCAAACCACTTTGCAATTAAGCCATGATAAAAGGACAAATTATTATTCTAGGGATAAAAATTCAAAGGGGGATATTTCCAGGGTGACTCTCCCATCACAGCTGCTCTTTTGCCTTGCCCTTAACCCATTAAGCTGCCTGCTTAACAGACTACGTCATGGCTACAATTTGGCTCCCAGAAAACAACAAAGTGTAAAGACTTGCCATCTTCTGTTTGTGGATGATTTAAAACTGTACAGTTCATCAGATGAGATGATCAAAACTTTTTCAGATATAAGAATGTCATCTCTCGATAAATGTGCAAAAGCAACTTTTAAAGCAGGAAAGCTGGAGCACCAAGAAAACATCAGTTTGGGACAGGAATGTGATACAGAAGAACTTGAGGAAGAGGGAGTGTATAAATATTTGGGAACTGATGAAGGATCAACAATAAAACATGAAAAATGTGAATAAAACTTGGTAAGGAATATTTCAGAAGACTAAAATTAATACTGAAAACAGCATTGACATCTAGAAACAAAGTCCAAGCTATAAACCAATTTGCTTTTCCTGTCCTTACAGTTTTGGAGTGACTGACTGGCCCCAAAAGATGTTGGACAGGAAAACAAGGAGAGTTCATGCTCAAATGATTTACAAAAATCAGTGTATATCAAGACTATCCATTCCCTGTTATGAAGGAGGTATGGGCCTCTTTGAAATTGCAGTTGTAAGACTGCATACATTTCTGTTGACCTCACAAGACACAAATGCAATGAAAGTTTTGAAACATGAGGAGAACAAGTCTAAGACAACTTCCCTGCTTAGTTTAGCAGAAGCATATCGGCATCAAGCGGGAATGGAAATCAAACCAGAAGTAGATAAAAATCAGGCAAATGAATGTGCCAAAAAAAAAAAAGAAAAGAGAAAATAAGGTAAAAGATCAGATGAGAAGGCAATAAATTTGGAAAATGCATAGATATAGTTGCAAGTATAGAACGCAGGAGTGGTTAAGCAGATGTGAATTTAAACCTAAAGACGAAAGGCTAATATTGGTGGCCCAAGACAGTGGACTACGCACATCTTGTTTTACAAAGTCCATTGAAAGTATGGGAGAAACAGACAAATGTAAGTTTTGTAAAACAGAATTGGAAACAGTTACACATCTTGTTGCTGGTTGCAATATAATTGCAAAATAACTGTATGCTGAAAGGCATAATAATGCTGCAAGACTGCTGCATTGGGGATTGTGCAAACATAACACTGAAAGAGATGAAAATCATTGGGAACATTAGCCACAAAGCATTATAGAAAATGATGAAGGTTATATCACATGGGATCACCCGTTACCAACGGTTCAAAAAACAGATGTGAGAAAATAGAATACAGCAGTACATGAAAAGAAGACAAATGTAGCATTGACCATTAAAATTGCTACAACCAGCAAGTACAGTGTCTTGCATACAGGGAGAGACAAAGTCATAAAATACCAAGATTTGCAGTCAGAAACGAGGGCAATGTGGAAGGTTACCCAGACAGTCCCAATAACAGTAGGAGCAACGAGTCTTATAAAAGAATCTACAGCCATATTTAGCTAGGTTACCAATACATGCAACTCCGTACAAATTGCAGGAGGAGTCATTACTGGGCACATTGCAGGTGCTGTGAAGAGCACTTTTGGCTAACATCAAAGACTGAAATAATACTAATTTCATGAACTTTAGTCATACTTTGACTTATGAATGGGATTCATTCCAGTCATGGCATTAAAAACAGATTATGTACCTTACATGAATATTGTTCTGTTATTACATTGGATCACTGTGGAGCTTTTCTCCACAGGCCTCTGCTGAAAATGATCTATTTTAGGCCCAGTCAGACTTTCCCTGTAAACAAATGGAAATAGATAAATAAATACACCCAAAAGACTTGGAGAAATTAAAAGGCAAAAACATTGGTCTTATAAGGTACATACCACTGAGATGGTTGCATAATTTTACCTACCAGGCACAGTAATGTTGTCCACTGCTAGCTGGGCTGCTGGTTCTGTACTAGATTCTGGTTCGCGTTCTGGATCTGTCGCAGGCTGCATTTCCTCAGGCTCCACCACCAGCTCATTCTCAGGAAATAGGAAGGTACTGACACCGGTTTCCTTAGACCCACCTGCAGACAGATTCCAACAAGTTAGGTTCACAGATGACAGATGGCTCACTAATTCACTAAGATAGTTTATACACAGTTGTTCAGAGCCTGCAAGATACTAACAGTCTATGCTAACAAATTATTACAGAAAAACAATGGAATATACACAATCCAAAAATTGCTGAGTTCCAGCATTCTGTTAAGCACATTACAAATCCTGTCAGAAGAGGCAAGTTATGAAGTCACTTTAATGCAGACTACACAAATGACATGCACAAGTCAAACAAAGCTGTAATACAAGACAGGCTCCAAGAGTACCACAAAGTCAGAATGCACTGTAGTAGTTCAGTTACATTACACTGGATAGTGAGGCAAGTATGACCAGCACAGAAGTCTATGCAAGATTTCAAACAGGATTACAAAATAATTATTTGCCTTTTGTTTACGAGGATGGTCAGACGACTACGCACTCTGGCTCATTTTCAGCGGAGGCCGGGGGGAGAAAAGCTCCATTAAAGTTACAAATTTTATAGACAAAAAAGAATTTCAGCTCATCAGTAGAAATGGGGTTTTGGAATCATGTAAAGAGTAATACAATCCAGACAACTATTAATACAATCTGATTTCTGTACAAGTACTATAAAATAAACAGATTGCATTTACATATACAGAAATATACACATTTAATTTACACAGAAGTGATGAAAAGCAATATACTGTTATAAATGTAGACAAGATTTACATTTACAGGATAAGACAGGAGAGGTGAAGAGTCAGCTATTCATGCTACTCTACAGTGATCTGACAGAGAAAAAAAATGTTAGTCAGGGTATGAAAAAAAACAGAGCCAGGATAAGTTTATGTACTGTTTTAGGCTGTGCTTAAAGCTAGATACACAGTTGTCCTGTTTTATTGGACAGGCAGGGAGTTGCACTGTCTGGTGACACAGGCTAAGCATATTGAGTCTGCAGCTGTATTATGGGATTTGGAAGTTGCTAGTAGGATCCGATTACCTGAGCAAAGGCAACATAGTGGGGAGTAGTGCTTGAGAAAGTTTTGTAGAGCACGGCATGAGTGTGGCGTGTGTACTATTCTGTGATCAGTTTTGAGCTGAATGACTAGAAGGTGATGTAATTCTAACCAGTTAAGTTTCTTTGGTGTTAAGCAGTGGTGAGTAAACTAGGATGCATTAGCTGCAAATTTAGCTATTCTGTTAAAGCATGCCTCTTATTTAGTAGGGCGGATTGAACTTTGGTTATTAATGGGTGATGCATTAATAATCAGTTAGTAATAAACACCAGTATATATTCTCTCCCCTTCCCCCTTCTCTACCCCCATTCCTTAATCCATTTCATCACTCCACTTTACATCATTTTCTACACACACTCTCTCCAAAACCTTCTTTACATACTAATATAGGATGACCATACTATACACAATGAATATATCTAATGGCCAAACAACAACATTTTACAATTTGTACCCATCATGTGTGTGCATGCTGTAATAGGGTTTTGTATGCGACCAAGTTTTTTTTGAGTCCTTCAATGGTCAAAAGCGATATTTAATCCACCTCATTCTACCAAAGTTGTGGAATTCATACCCATCATATACCTTGTATCAATTCTTAACTAATGTTTTTATATTATGTTTAATTAGTTATACTTATTTAAACTGCAGATATTTTTGGAAGCCTTTGTTCTTAAAATGTTTTCTAATAATTTGGAGCTTTTCTTCCTGGGCCGCCACTGAAAATTTGATTACCAGGAAAGTCTGACTGGGTAGAAGACGATCAATAAATACCTGCAAATATACAAAACTGTGGTGTCCTGCCTTCCCTCTATTCAGATTCCCTGAATGAGCACCACTGCACCTTTCAAAGTAGGAATATTCAACTAGTCCTTCACAAGTAATTTTTATCTTGTCCTTCACAACTGATTTCAAAGCGCACATCTTTCACCTATGCCAAGAGTCTTTTATATGGACAAAGATGTACACTTAGAAATCCCACTTTCCAGCAGTAAATTTCAGGAACAAGCAGACATGGGGGACAGCAGATGCAGGATTTTACCATTTCCTTGCCTGTGAACTGGTCTGTGAAATAATTGGGGAATGAATGGAATTGCGAACCTGCACAATAAGCACTGCAACTTCATTCATTAACTTGAAGTGCTTGTGAGTTCAGTTCCTGACAGAACTTCAATCACCAAGATTAAATTAGTGAATGAAGATTTAGTGCTGATCAACCATGTCTACAACTTCATTTACTCACTAGCTTTATTTAGTGCTTGCGTATTCCATCACTAACAAAAACACTGCCTTACCACGATAAACCTTTAACAATGAAAGTATTAAATGAACCAAAGTTGCATGCCTTAAAACTTCATTTACTAAAGTGCTTACTATGACCAGCCTTATGAAGTTAGTGAATGAAGGATGCAAGAGACATTTGAGGTAAGTGTTTCAGTTCCAATAATTCACTAATTTTATTCCCAAAACGAAAGTGAAGGCTCCAGTCACAAAGCTACAATGCAAAATGTGGCTTTCCAGAAATTTAAAGTATTGTGTTAAGACTATAAAGAGCAATACAGAATTGTCAGATCTCTTCATCGGGGCTTCCTGCCTTCCCAAAATATCAGCATTTCAGAACCAAAGCCTTTCAAGGCACAAGAGAGTTATTACTGCTAGTAATCCATCCTTCCACAAGCCCTTTCTCTATTTTTGCACTTGGGGTTTGGGTGTCACTGGCAAGCTACAGCTAAGGTTCACACCATTGGGTGGCTAGCCTTGCCACAGTTTTTCCATACCACACACTCACACTATGGCCAGTTTAGAGTGTGTCCAATCCACATACTGAATGTCATTAGAATGTATTTAACTAAACAGGACAGTGTTATATGCAGTATCCTGCTTAACTTGGAATCTGTGCTATCCAGTGTCATTTTTCATCACGGATGGGTCTTGAATACGACCTCATATCCGGGCCAGCAAATAGGAAGACCACTCCTGAGCTCAAGCTCCTCCTTTACCCAAGATCCCTCGCTACCCACAACCCTCAGATCGAGTTTTCTGGATAGAGAGAAAGGAGGAAGTGAGAAAAACAAACTGTCTATGAAAAAACTAAGGGTGACATCCCTCCAAAACTCTCAGATCTCTAGGAGGCGGAAGGTGATGAATAATGACACTGGATAGCACAGATTCCAAGTTATGGTAAGCAAATACATAACCCTATCTGATGCTGTCAGTGTCATTATTGATCATGGATGGGTCAGAGTCCCCAACTACTATGAACCCTGGGAGGCGTCAAGGAAGGATATGCTAGAGCACACAGGAACCAAAGGATGATCTGTTCCTAGATACCAAATCCAACTTACAATGTGAAACAAAGGTATAGGGGTTAGACCAAGCATCAGCGAAGAAAATCTCATCGGTAGAAATTTTTGACAAAAAGGCAGATGACGTGGCTACAGCCCTAGTAGAGTGAGCTTTAACTGGCCCTGAAAGCTCCGGTTGTCTGCTTTGGTAAATGTAAGAAATACAACTGGCGATATGACGAGAAATAGATACCTTGAAAACTGCTTGACCTTTCCTTGCCTGAGGAAGGCAACAAAGAGCTGATTGGACTTCCAAAAACTCAGTCCCCTTGAGGTAAAAATGTAACTGTCTACGGACATCCAGGCAATGCAACTTATATTCCCTTTTATTTGAAAAACTGGGGAAGAACACAGGAAGCCAAATAGATTGGTTAGGGTTAGCCTCAGAGGCTACTTTAGGGGCGAAGGATTGGTCCTGAGAGACACCCTATCCTTATGGAACACCATGAAAGGAGGCTTAATGCAAAGAGCCTGCAACTCAGAGACCCTCCTGGCTGAAGTAATAGCCACCAAGAATGCAATCTTCCAAGACAGGAATTTGTGGGGAGGGATCCTTGACAGGAGGTCTGAGAAGAAAGATCCTTTTGAGGAAGGCCTTACGCAGTCTTTAAGAGAAAGTGGGACTTTCATTCAAATGGAAGTAAGATAGCCGCCAACTGGCGTTTAATTGTAGAGAAAACTGGCCCCTTGTTGAAAAAGAGAGGCTAAGAACAAACTGTTGGGGATAGGGGCAGAAAAAGGATCTAAATTGCACTGCTCGGCACAAAGTTAAAATCTCTTCCATTTACTGGAATACACCTTCTTGGTAGATGGTTTTTGAGAGGTCAAAATAATGCTCTTAACTGGAGAAGAAAGCCTGGACTGGTATAGGATCACTGGAATTGGAAGAACCAAGTGGTCAGATGAAGAGACTTGAGATTGGGAAGAGGAAGCCTGCACGGATGGAAAATGAGATTCAGAGTGGGATCTAATACCCAGGAAGGATATGTTAGATGAGACCAAAGTAAAACAATGCCTGACGAGGCCAAAAGGGGGCAATGGGGATGAGAAGAGACATCAGGCAACGGGCTTTCTGTAAGACTTTGGGGATAGAGGAATTGGAGGATAAGTATATAGAAGCCCCGACTGCCAATTGTGAACCAGTGTGTCCCTGGGTGACTCCCCCACTGGGGGGGGGGTCAGGGAGAAGTAGTCGCTGCATTTGTGGTTGACCGGAGAGGCAAAAGGATCACAGCAAGGGAGACCCCAGCGGTCGAATATCTGCCATGCCACTGACGGGTTCAGGGACCACTCGTGAGGAGTCAGGATAGATCTGCTGAGCTTGTCAGCTAACATGCTGGAACTGCCGGGAATATGCATTGCAAGAAGGTGGCGCCTGGAAGACATCGTCCACTCCCACACTCTCATGGCCGCTCTGCACAGAGGATAAGACCATGTTCCCCTCTGTTTGTTGCTGTACCAGACCACCACCATGTTGTCTGTTTGAACTGCAATAGTCCCAAGAGGGATACAGTCCTGGAAGGCTTGCAATGTTAGAAGAACTGCTCGCATCTCCAGTACATTTATGTGCAGTTTGGTCTCGAAGGGGGACCATGTGCGTTGAACCATCCCTCCCCAAAAGTGCCCTCTCCACCCTAATAGGGAGGTGTCCGTGGTCACCATGACCTTGGGTTGGGGTAGACAGAAGGGTCTGCCTATAACGGGATCCTGAGCTTGAAGCCACCAAACAAGATGATGTTGGCATACCTGGGAAATCCTGACGGTCATGGGATTAAACTGAGCTGACCATTGCACCTCTAGGGCCCACTGCAGAACTCTCAAATGATATCTGGCTAGTGGCACCAGCTGGATTGCCACTGCTATTGAACCTAGCACTTGCAAGATCAAGTGGACCGTGGGACACACTAGATCCACCAACTGACTGTCCTAGTCCCGAATGATCTGGACTCTATGTAGGGGAAGTGCTGCAGTCTTTGATAACGTGTCCAGAAGGACCCCAATAAATTCCAAGTTCTGACAAGGGGAAAGATGGGATTTGGCAGGTTGACTGTGATGCCTAGATCTTTAAAAAGGCAGAGTGTAATCCATGGCCAATGTGAGTTGATGCCTTGTGGGGGGATATAATAAGCCAATAGTCCAGGTATGGAAAGACTTGGAAAACTTGCAGCCGGAGATGGGCTGCTACCACTGCCATGCATTTGGTGAACACCTAGGGGGCTGTGGTGAGACCAAAGGGCAGGGCTTTGAAGTGGTAGTGGTTGGCTCCTAGCCGAAAGCACAGGAATCTCCTAGAGCATCTGTCAATTTTGATATAATAGTATGCATCCTTGAGACCCGACCACATCCAGTCGTCCATGCACAGAAGAGGGAGAATGGACTGAACAGTGACCATCTGAAACTTTGACTTCTTGACCAACAAGTTTAGATCACTGAGGTCCAAAATGGGATGAAGGTCCCTGGTTTTTTTTGGGCACCAAGAAGAAGGGAGAGTAAGTTCCCAACTCTCTATGTCCTATCAGGACCTCCTGGATGGCTTTTTGAAGGAGGTCTTGAACCTCGAGAATGGCCAACTCCCTTTAGCAGTGTGGAACATTTGGGAGAAATGTTTGAACTGGAGACGGCTGAAAATAGGGTAAGAAGTAACCCCTGGAAACTATGTTTAACACCCACTGATCTGAGGTAATACTGGTCTAGGCTAGTGGGTGTGGGGAGAGTCAACCCCCGGATGCCTCCAGAGCAGGACAGCCGGGCAGCACTTCAGGAGAGCTGACAGGGCTTCTCTGAGAAGGGTTCCTGGGATCCCTGGTTCTGTGGATCCCCTTTGCCTCTAAGGTGCAGTCTGTTGTCAAATCCCTTTCCTCAGGTCGGAGGAAGAGGATACCAGAGGAGCATCCTGGAAGGAAGACAGACCTGCGGAACCAGAGTTTCTTATTACCCCTCTGATTTTTAGAAAAGGATCTTTGGGGTGTAGAAAACATGATCCTGATCACAAGGAGTCTTTCTTTCTTGCTCGCTATGGGTTAAGGTCTCTGACAGAAGGGACAAACAAAGCTGACCCATCAAAAGAGGCATTAGTAAAGGACGCTTTAAAGGGTTCCGCAAACCCACAAAAGCAAAGCCAGGCATGACGCCTGATGGGAATGCCCATGCCTGCCGCTCGACAGGTGGCCTCCACTGCATTGGAGATCAACCTCATTGAGGCGTTTGCTAGGGGAGTCAGAGTGGATAGCTTTGGAGAGACCAACATACACCACACCTAATTCTGGCATCCCAAATCCCACCCATGACCAAATTCAGAATTAGTATAATGAATGCAATCCTTAGAGTTTACTAACTTTCTGAATTAGAAGGCAGTTCATTGTATAAATACCCATTACAAAACTGCACCCCCCCCCCCTACAAGAAAAGCTTAAAGATCTTTTCTTTGGAATATACTATCTCTACCATACACTAACCTCCTGGGACATCCAACTCACTCCAGGGCCAATAAACTACACGAACATCTCTTATATACTACCACAAATTAGTCTCTCTCAAAACTCCTCTACAAACAGCTTGCATCAATCCATGCAGCATTAACAAATGGACATTAGAACACTGGTTGTCACTGCAGGAGCTACATTTCCTTGCCATAAATTAAACCTGGGCTAAGGATGGCTTCTACCCTCACCCGTCATTTGACACAATTACTACATCCTAAAAAGTCAGCAGTCCAATTTGCAGGAATGATGGAGGCACTACATTTCTTATCAAACTTTATTCCACAAGTCTGATAAGATCCAACTGGTAATGATTCTCTGATGACTGAAGCCCTAAATGGACTACTGCATGCACATGTCCACAATGGCTCAATTTATCTCCCTACATCCTCTTTCATAGCCGTTCTACAACATCTACTTAGTAATGCATCATCTTAGGCGGCTGTAAAATTAATGCACTAGTCTCCAATAAAAGCACAGTTTAAAATGCTATGCACACCCAGAATCTTGAGCAGCTAGTGTGGTTACCTACTAGGCCAAATTTACAAATACAGAATTACTTCACCTTTTACATCACAATAACATTAGGCCTAAATGTACTCATATGATGTTCAATCTAATGCAATAGGTGATCTTTGCCCAGTCTTGCCCTTCCAATCTCATAAAACTAGGAAAGGAACACCAGACAATTACTGGCAGATCTTTCCCACAAAAGAAACTACCCAACCTTAATTATCTATTGACCTCTAATGACTGGTCACCCACTCTACCACCACACTGACCGTGACACTGCCGTTCCACACACTGTACTTATTCTACCAAATGTACAATATCTCCACACTCCTGTATATGATTAAGAGCTTAGAAATGTCTGTCTAACAGACAATATGAGGCAACAAAATACAACAGAGCAATGCCTCTTGAGCAATACTGGGGCCTGCTTTCCAAGCATGCCAGCCATACCAAATATTCCTAAATCATAGGAAATCCACCAGAATATCTACTAATACTGCCAAAGTCATGTCTACCTCACACAAAGACCAACATTCACCTCTAAGCCAAAATTTAGCAACAAATGTAACACAACTGGCCATGTTACTGACTCCTCTAGTAGCTCACCTAACAAGTGCTTCCAAAACACTGACCATCCCAAATACAAAAAGTCATCTTTCTAACACAAAAGACATTACCAATTATTTTACATCCACCACTTCCAAATCCTAATCAATTTCCAAACAAGCACTCCTCCTCCAGTTATATCCTCTGGTTGAATATGTGGCACACTTCCATTTCAGTGCCATCTCAGTGAAGCAACTCAACAGCTTCAACAGAAACTTTTCTTTTGATGTCAAATTCTGCCCAATTCATTCCACTTTCCTTAGGCTCTTAGCTGAAAGAAACTGCAAACCTCTAACCCGCATATTCAGTTTCTCTTACAACAGGCAAAGTTCCCGCATCTTTCAAACATTCTAGCATCTGCCTACTCCAAAGTATCCCCATCTTAAGGGCCTTGAGCACTAAAAACTACTCTAATAGGTTCATAGGTGTTTACTGTGTCCATCAGAGACACAGAAATCAAGTTCTACTACATATAAAGACATACTACTTTAGAAATTACTTTATTACTACCACAGCACTAACTATTACACCCAATGATGCATTATACAGCATGAAAAATGGCTCCACATGACTCATCACAAATATAACTAGAGCATTTAAAAAAGTCAAGTCATAGCCTCCTGCTTCAAATATACTTTACAAAAAACATTAAGATTTGACATTTGCATATCAATTTACAGCTCATGATTTATTTTAGTTTTGCAGCCGTTACAACCTGACCTCTGTTGGTTACATAACTCTCAACTGTCCAGTGTTTCCAGGTAAAATGCAAATTTAGTTTTCGAATAACAGGGTGTCAAACTCTGACTGGCCCCTTTAAATTACATTTTGCTTACAGTGGTATCCCACTGTAGCATCAGCCTACCTCTTGTGAGCAAAATGTATGCATGGGTGCAATGACAGATGCGACAGCCGCAACAGATACGACAACATTAGCAAAGTCACACTTGGGAATGATTTTTAGGCGGGTAAAGAGAGAAGCGTTATTTATGAAGTTAGAATAAGGAAGGAAACGAAATTTATAAAACATATCCTGCAGCTCAGATTGAAACTTTGTTTCGAAAAGTGAACATGTGACTGTATTCCAGAGTAGTTACAGAATGCGCCTGCAGTCTAGTGGGCATTAATAGATGTAATTGTGCCAGACTTTAGTCCGCTGCCCTTTGTAATTTTTGTGTACAGCAAAATTCTGTCCCACTGTAAGATGCATTTCAAGTTAATTGATTTTATATTGGTAAGCCTCATTTTTATCATCATTTCTAGGCTCTTTAGAAATGTTGGCACTTGCATTTAAAATGTGCAGAGCACTTCTGCAACATTGGTTCACCTGACTGTATTGGGTAGATAGACTTGTATTGCACATACGTTGTACTATACCTTTTGTCTGTTTTACCAGCATTAGTGTCATGTATTTTTTTTTTTTCTGTCACAGTTAAAGGAAGATGTAGCCTACACCCCTGTGTCCATCTTTACTGAAACTGCTATTAACTTTCTTTTGTCTGCTTACACAACGGCAAGCTTTACACATGACTAATCACCACTTCTGCATTTATTTCTAATTCGGCTTTCACTGACTTTAAGACTAAATGACTGAATCAAGTGAGAAGTAATTTGTCCGTGTGTAACCTTCAGTGCATCATTAAACTTAAAACTGGACCCCAGAAGGTGCACAGTAAAGCTCGCAGACAGTCGGGTACACTGAATTTAATGTAAAACAATCTATTGACATAAACACGAAAAACATTAACGCTCCAAATAATTACGTTTTCGTTTCAAGAACTTCCTCAGATGTGGGCTGATGTCTCTAAACTACTCATTTATAATAGTTTCAATTAAGAAAAGTCCAATCAAAAACCTTTTGAATTACCAGAACTGATTACAAGAGGTTAAAAACAGTACATTTTATTTTTATTTTACATTTGTTGACCGGGATAGTCCGACTGGATGCATGTCCATTTTCAGCGGAGGCCAGGGGAGAAAAGCTCCAAGGGTAAGCAGATACAGCATTACATAATACCAGCATTACATATTACAAACAGATTATTCACAGAGATTACATAAGTAAGCAAGTTAAACAAGTTCCACAGGTTAAAGTTAGTCCTGAGCACAAGTCAGGATTAAATTAAATTACACAGTAAACTGGTTAACAGATTTTTACACATTCGAGTTAGCCAGGCTTGATACATTGACACAGCCAGTTAAGTGACAAATGTTGTTTGAGTCTAGTTTTAAAATTGACCTAAGGTGGTAAGTAAGGTAATATCAGCTGGAAGAGAGTTCCAGGATCTACTTACAGAGTTTGCAAAGAGAATCACCGGCTGTGTTATTAATTTTGCTAGTCTGAATTAATAGTTTGTTAGAGGATCGAAGCGGTCTAGGATTGTTATAGGGGGCGATAATATTTTTAAGTGCAGGAGTATTGTCCGGATTATAGAGGATTTTCTAGGCCATAATCAGTTGGTTATACTGGATTAGGCTAGGTAGTTCAAGCCAACCAAGCTGATTTAGATTGATGCAATGATGTGTCCTAAAAGGCAGCCCAGTGGCAAACCTGGCAATGTAGTTGTAGCAAATTGAGAGTTTAAAGACAGTCTTGTTCAAATTCGAGAGTAGAGGGGATGCATACAGAAGGGTTGAAAGAAGGTGAGAGCGAGCTATGGCAATTTTAGCTGGAGGGGTTAGGAAGGCTTTTATTCTGTAAAGTGACCCTAGTTTTTTATTGATGGTTTTGATAGTTTGGTTAACATGTAGGTCAAATTTGAGATTATTGTCTATGATGACACCTAACAGTTTTGTAGATGGGTCAGGGGAGATTATTGTGCCATCATTTGATTTTATGGTAAAGGTGAAAGCGGTAGACCTACGTGTTGGTGAAAATAACAGCATTTTAGTTTTTTTGGGATTTAGGATCAGACTATGTTCAGAAAGCCAGTTTTCTATTGTATTAAAGGTGGTCTGGGTAGCTGACCATAACTCTACTGGAGATGTGGCTGAGCAAATCAGAGTAGAGTCATCAGCATATTGGATACAGCTGACTTTTGGGATGACAGTATAAAGGTCGTTAATGAAGATGGAGAACAGCAAGGGCCCTAGTATAGAGCCTTGTGGTACTCAGAGGGTGTTAGGTAGAAGGTTAGAGAGTTTGTTCTGCCATTCAGGTAGGATTGAAACCATTGGAGGGCTCCAGTATCTAGACAGAATGTTTGCAGGGTGTGGATTAAAAGTTGGTGATCAACCATATCGAATGCCTTGGAAAGATCCAAAAAGAGGGCTGAGGATATATAATTATTGCTGTGATTACGGTTTATGGTGTTAGTAAAGGCTAGGAGGGCTGAAGTAGTGCTGTGATGAGGAAGGAAGCCATGCTGAGAGTCTGCCATAAGGCGATTTTGGATTAGGTGGTGCATGAATTGTCTATGAATACATTTTTCCATAATCTTTGCAAGTGGAGAGAGTATAGCTATTGGCCTATAATTGGAGAATTCAGTAGAGCTGCCTCCTTTGTGAAGTGGGATTACATAGGATATTTTCCAGATGGTGGGAATTTTAGCTTCTACTATGGTTCGATTGATTAGTATTGAGATGGGGTAAGCAATAGCATCAGCGGATTTTTGTAGGTACTTGGCAGGGAGTTGATCAGTAGAAAGTGTAGTGGGTTTTAATTTTTTGATCAAGGTACGGATAAGTGAAGTGGCGACTGGTTGGAAGCTGAACGCAAGTAGGTTTCTAGGGGTGCTACTTTCAGGACCAGGGGAGCTAGGAGGTAGTTGGCTTGCTAGGGCTTGAATTGTCTCAGTAAAGAATTGGTTAAAACTATCAGAAACATCTTCAGGGGTTTTATCAATAGTAGCAGCAGGGACTGGGGTTGAAGTTTGTCCAGGATGTAGTAGATTATTTAAACCTGCCCAAAACTTCTGAGGGTTATTTTGATTTACTCTCTGTAAATTACAGTAGTATTGTTTTTTGTCTTGTAAAATTGATTTTTTGGTTTCGTTCCTGGATTGCCTGTATTTAATGTGGTCTTGAGGGTCTTTAGAAGAATGCCATAAAGCCCTGAAGGGTAATTTTGAGTTTAGACTCTATAGAAAGCCATGGTGCAGTTTTTGCCTTGGTTCTCTTTGAATGAACAGGTGCATGCAAATCAAGGATCTCAAGGAATTTGTTGTTAAAGTATGCTACTGCTTCCTCTAAGGGGAGGTGTTTTAGAATAGACCAATTACATGAGTTTAGTTCTTGTTGGAATTTGGCAGGGTCAAAGTTTCTATTGTTTCTAACCTTTCTGAGTAAGGGTTGTTGGGAATTAATGGTTTTGTGCTTAATTACATATGTGAGGTGATCGCTTAGGCCATTAAGGAGGATACCAGAGGTGTACAGTTGGGGGTGACTGTTTATGAGTAAACAGTCAAGTATACTTTCTTTTTGGTTGGGTTTACCTATCCTGGTAGGGGTGGATATGATTTGTGTAAATGCATGCAGGTTAATATGGGTGGTTGGGGATTCTAAAGAACAGGTGCCCCAGTCTATGTTAAAGTCTCCAAGTAGTAAGGTTTCTTGGGGGTAGTGACATAACCAGTGCAGGATATCTTCAAATGTAGATATATTGTTACCTGGGGGAATGTACATACAGATGATATTAATGCATTTATTTTTATTAAGTTGCAATTTGGTGGCAAGAATCTCAGAGTTATTAATCTGAGGAGGTTGTATTACATCTATGGTGACATTCAACTCAGATTTATACAGTACAGCTACCCCACCCCCCTTCCTCGAAGCACGAACCAGCCTGTGTATGTTGTACCCAGGTGGTAACACTTCATTGTCTTTAGTGTTAGGTTTTAACCAGGTTTCAGATAAACAGAGAATCTCAGGGAGTGGACATCCAGAAGTGCATGCAATTCATGTACCTTGTTATTAATGCTTCTAATATTGAGATGACAGACTAGGAGAGAGTTAGTTGGCCTATAAATTGTAGGTTTGTAGCTTAGATTACAAGTAGAGGGGGTATGTGTATCTAAAGTGAGTGGGCCAGGGTTGGGGTGAATATCACCACCAAGTATTAGGTTGAGTCTATACTTGGTGATGAACTTCAGGAATTTGTTTATTAGTTTGTGGTAGTGTTTGGATCTAGAGCTAATGTAACTGGGGTTGAGATGTTGATAGACTGAACAAGATGTTGGATAGGATCTGGTACTGTAAGTATGGTTGAAGGTGGAAGGATTTACAGCTGGGGTGATAGTATGGCCTTTTGGGACCTGAAATCCCGTAAGAAACTGGTTTTCATACAAGGTAAGGAGGTATGGTGTGAACAAGAGGGGTAGTAGAGAGGAGTATATCATTATATTTGATTCAGCTAGTGAGTGAAGGAACTGTTTTACCTAGTGATGCAACACCAGAAGATAGAGTGGTGAGGTAAAGGTACTGGAAGGGGGGATGGGAGAATGCCAGATGAAAGCTAATAGGTGCTATTAAACGTAGGTAGTAGAATAGGGGTGGGTGGAATTATCCCAGATGAAAACAGATAGGATCTAGAAAGTGGGGGAGTGGCTATAGTACTATAAATTTAGAGGTACTGGGGGCGGGAGGGGAGCGAAGAGAGCCCGAGCTTAGCGAGTAGTGGGGCTATTGCAGTTTACAAGGTTTCCTAAGGTGTCCTAAAGTTATAAGGTAAGTATTATAGCTCTAATGTAAGAGTCAATTTACTGCAGTTACAGGGGAAGGAGGCAACCACTCAAGTAGAAACAAAGAGCCCTATGGCTGACCAATATGGTGACCTGCTTAATTACAAAGCACTGTAAGTGAAAGCTTAACAAATGCTTTTTGTGTAACCTACTCTGTTTAAATGTTGAAAACAACTGATTGCAGTCCTGTAGACACCGTTTTGTAGGGAACTGTAAAGTTCAGCTAGGAAAAGAGAAAAGCAGAAATTCTAGGATAAGCATGAAGACAACAACAGGCAGTTATTATATAATAATGCATTCAGAAAGGTTTGGTGGGGGGGTAAAGTAGCATACTTCTGAACGAACTAAGATTTATAGCTAAGAAACCTAAGCAAGAGAGCAATTCAGTAAATAAACACTTGCCAGATTTTAAAGATATACCAGAAAAACTAAATCAATTATTCACAATTGTACAACTAGAAAATTGCCAGTAAAAGCACTTCAGGTATAGCTAGCCCAAGTTATTCAAGTCATAAAAGCACTTCTTCAATGTGTGTGTGCAATTTAAACAGTAAAAAACACATGCAGCAAGGAGGAGCTCTGATTATACACTTTCTCTAGGTACAGGTTCAGTTTAAACACAAATATTACCACAGAAAGTCACTAGCCACTTATAGAGCCTCTGAAAAACAAAATAGAGCGGTCTGTGCAGAATCAGAATTTAGCAGCAGGTCATTCAGTTACACAAAAAACAGTACAAGATCCAAAAACTTACACAAAGTCACACCAGGTCAGCCAAGGGGGGAAGAGAGAGGGAAATCCTAAGCACCTAGATTTGAAAATGATGCCTGTACTGAATTGTAGCAGTTTAACCTGTTTAAGGAAAGAGGGGGGTGGGGGAAAAGAGAAGGCAGTGGGAGTGGTTACAGTTAATACCCTGATTGACTCAAGACACCACACCAGAGAATAAGTTGAAATCTGCAGTCAGCACTGTGTTATTTGCACTCAGTACTTCAATGTTAATTGCACTCAGCACTGTAATTTCACTTACGTTTAGCAGGAAAGACAGACCAACAGTATACAAGTTTGGGAATTTTTACAAGGGTTGCTTGTTCAAATGTCAGGCTATTGCAGTTTACAAGGTTTCCTAAGGTGTCCTACAGTTATAAGGCAAGTATTACAGCTCTAATGTAAGAGTCAATTTACTGCAGTTACAGATGGAGGCAACCACTCAAGTAGAAACAAACTGTTTCATGTTAAACATATTTAATAAAACTTCTTAAAAATTGCTCAATAAGAACATTAAATAAATACATAAATAAGTGCACACTAAAACTAAAACCTCAATATTTTGAACATTTAAAATTCTTCCAACAAAATAAACTATGTATTAATTTGGTTTATAACACCATCTTGTGGTCATATTGTAAATTGTACCAAAAAGCAAACAATATAAAAAACACTTTTAAAAATTCCCATTTAGTATGTTGTTGAGTTGCTTATGGTCAAAAGTTAAAAAAGTGTGATTGAAACAATAGAGCCTTGTTAAAGTTAAAAGAATACAATAGAGCCTTGTTAAAGTTAAAAGAATAAAATAGAGTGATTTACACCATTACTACCGTGGACGTTATAATTTTGCAGCTCTGGAGTTTGAGAAGGGGGGCAATGGAAATACATTCATTCAGCCCTGGCCATTTATTCGCCTGCAAAGTTGCTTGCCACCAAATCTCTCTGTATTCAATCCTTTCTTCCCATAAGGCACCCCTTTCATCACTTTTTACTCTTTCTAGTGTAAAGAATAGAAAATTTGCATCCTTACAATCCATCTTGTGTTTATATAGGGCATCAGTCTCATTGTTTTGTACATCATACAGATGTTCGTAAATTCTTTTTAATTTACACTCAGTCTTCCCTATATAAAATGCTTGGCAAGACTCGCATTTAGCCAAATATACTATACCCATATCATTACAGTTGGTGTATTCTTTTCCTTCTATCACAATTGTTCTACTTTCCAAGAATATTGCCTCTTTGTTGGCAATATAAGGACACTGTGAATAGTGCCCACACTTAAAGGTTCTATTATTCCTTCTATTGTCTCCTGAACCAGCTGTAAAATTATTTTCTAATAAATTCTTTAAGCTGCAAGAATTTTTGTAAACCACCCCCAATTTTTCTTTGGCTATTTTGTCAAGATCTGTAATAGTAATGAATCTGTTCCATTCCTTGTCAACAATATTCCTAACCAAAGTCAAACTTGCATTAAATTCTAAAACTAAAGCCCTATTAAGATTCTCCTCCAATTTACTCTGTTCAGTACTAGCTTCACTACACCCTAAAATTGGTTGGAATTTCCCTTTTCTTTCCCCCAGGATTTCTTTCTCTACTTTGTCAATCAAAGGGTATGGATAATTTCTTTGTTTGAACATTTGATTCAAAAGTATCATTTCCTCAATATAGTCATCAATATTAGAAGTCATTCTAGAGGACCTTATGTATTGACCTCTTAACCAAATTCCTTTTTTGGTGAACAGGATGAGCACTGTTAAAATGTAAATAAGAATTTGAATATGTGCTCTTCCTGTATACTCTAGAGTTAAACTTGTTATCTTTCTTGTATATCCAAGTAGTATAATTGTTGCTGTTCTACATTATATTTAAATTTTAAAAAGTTAATACTATTGTTTAAAAACTGTATAAAATCATGAATTTCTTCTTTGGGTGCATTCCAAAAAATACAAATGTCGTCCAAAAATCTTTTATATAACAACTACTTCTGGTTGTATATAGAATTAAAGACCAACTTTTCTTCCCATTTAGCCAACACCAAATTTGCATATGTTGGTGCGCAAGCTGCGCCCATGGCTACACCTTTTATATGATGAAAATATTCCCCCTTAAAATAAAGAAAATTGTACTTAAGGACCAAATCCAATAACTGTAAAATCACTGTACATTCATTGTGTGTTAGAAGAAATAATATTTGAGGACAGGAACCTAACAAAATTAAACCCTCTTCATGGGGGATGCTGGAAAAAAGGTCTATTATGTCAATAGGCCGCCCCCACCCCCCCCCCCCCCATTAAGGAAACCACAGTAAAAAATGTCTCCAAAGCCAACTTCATGCTTCTTAAGACAGAAGTGGTGAACTTCATGACAGCCATGCAGATGGACAGTACAGTTACAACTGCTGAATCCTACACAAATGCACTCTATAAGCACTTACACGAGTGCATGGATCGTGCTATCCCAAACAGAACTAAGACGCTATAATCCAAAAAAAAGGAAGCCAATCTGGTGGTCCCCTGCCATAAACAAACTGTACAACAGAAGGAAGAAACTGTTGCAAGAGAGTGAAATCCCATGAATGGAGGAGCTCCATGGTCAGCCTCAGTAAGAAGCGGAGATCCCTTATAAGATCCTCCAAAGGTAGCTACGAAAACAAAATCGCCACTAAATCCAAGGACAACCACAAAACATTCTATAGCTATGTCAAGAATCTAGATGGCAACACCCAGATCTGCTCTGAGTTACAACACAAAGGCACAAAAATTACAGAACCAAGTGATATTGCCAACATCCTGGCAGATCGGTTCAGTGCTAACTTTACCCCCCTCTCACTCCCTAAAAGGCCCATATCTATAAAGGAAGAATGCAAAGTTCCTGTAATCACAACTACACAGGTAAAAGCTGCACTCTCTAAAGCCAAAATCACAGCATCCATGGGACCGGACATCTCAAGCTGCGTTTTGCACGAAATTCAGAACGAACTGGCTCCCCACTTAAGCACCATGTTCAACAATAGCCTCTCATCAGGCTTTGTGCCCACTGAATGGCGCACAGCAACAGTTATCCCACTCCACAAAGGGGAAGCCATCACTGATCCCAGGAACTATCGACCTATTAGCCTGATGAGCCTGGTCTGCAAGGCCATGAAATGTATCATGGAACTCATAAACAAAGACATTGGTAACCTCCAAACTCTGGATCCCACCCAGTTCGGGTTTCTGAAAGGCAGATCGTGCCTCCTGAACCTGATAAGTCTTCTTTGAGGCAGTCACCAAAGCCGTGCATGAGGGTAAGGTGGTTCATACAGCTTATCTTGACCTCGTCAAGGCTTTCGACACCGTCCTCCATTCTGGAATTATAGCTAAACTCACTAAACTAGGTACAAATCCCTATGTCCCACGATGGGCTGCCAACTGGCGCACTGACAGAATTCACACTGTAAAAGTTGCAGACTCCAAATACGACCTCAAGACAGTGACAAGTGGAGTGCCACAGGGTTCCGTCCTGGGACCTCTCCTGTTTGGCATCTACTTCTCTGAAGTACAGGCTAACACAGAAGGCCTCTGGCTGACTAAGTTCGCAGATGACTGCAAACTAGGAGCCATAGTCAAGTCCCCAAATGATGTGGACATCCTACAGAAGGACCTCACTTAGACAGATGCCTAGTGTCAGAGCCATGTCCTCAAGCTCAATGCCAAAAAGTGCAGTGTCATCACCTATGGTAAAAACTCTGTACCCATGAACTACCACATAGGCAGCAATCTACTTAACACCAAATGCGTGATAAGAGACCTTGGGACCCAGGTGGACAGTAGTCTCTCCTTTGATAGTCACATCGTCACAGTAGTCAGGAAGTCCTTCTACGTGGCACACCTAATCATAAAAGGGTTCTCATCCAAGAAAAAATAGAGGCCATTGTTCCCCTCTACTCGTCACTCAGACCCATTATAGAGTACAAGGCCCCTTTTGGAATGTACCTCACAAGACATCTGCAGCAGCTGGAAAGGCCACAGAAGTACTTCACAAAGAGGATTACTGGCCTCAAATAAATGCCCTACACTGACTGCCTCAAAAAACTCCAGCTTTACTCCGTAGCATATCGCCTACTCCGAGGTGATCTCTGCCCAACATATAAAGCTATGTCAAACCCAGAGCTGTTGGACATGCTACACCTAAAGAAATCCCAATCCCTCCAAGCTACACACTCTAGGGACCTAAACCTTGTCACCACAATAAAACAGGACACACTGGAGGGATAGATTCCGGTCCCAGAGACTTCCTATATTCTGGAACAAGCTACCCATCTATGTCAAGCAAAGTTCTTCATTAGCACTCTTCAAGAAAAATCCTGATGAGTGGATGGGATGGGAAATAGGAAATACACCCCGGGGATCACTTGTGTCTCTGCTGGACAGTGGCACAGGAAAATAACTTTCTTGGGTGGGGTAAGCTATGGTACCTTGCTGGCTAGGCTTACGTAGGCCCTTGGGCCGCAGCCTAGTACCTACCTATGAACCTATAAGTACAAGTTCCTCAAGGGCCATATCCATCCTCTGATAAGCTATATTTATTTCATTTCTTGAAATATTAAATGTACCTACTGCTGTCTCTTAGAATTTCGTTCATCTTACCTTCGTAAGTAAGGGCGTCCATTAAAACTATTCCTCCCCTTTTATCCGGTTTCATAACCCCTGAGTTCGTACAATTTCTTAATTCATTTAAAACACAATTTTCTCGTCTATCAAGGTTTGTTTTGTACCTTATGTTATCAAAACTACTTCTTATTTCTTCAACTAAACACTCAACATTTTTTATTTGTGGGTGTTGGGGGGGGGGGGGTTGAATGTACTCTTCCTTCCCAAATTAGTTGACCCTATGGTAGTGTTATGACTAAAAAAATTTTCAAGATTGATTTTTCTTAACAAAATTTTAACATCTAACAGAGTCCTTGTAAGATCCCCTTTAAGGGGGATACATTTCAAACCTTTAGAAAGTAAATTAAAGCGTTCATCGTGCAGTTCTATAGAACTATAGCTCTATAGCTAAAATTATATATACTAAAGTCACCTTTTGTGAATTTAAAGGGATTTGTAGTGTCCTGAATAATATCTTCATTAACCCTGTTAGGGCGGGTGGTACTCACTACTCCTAGTAACCTCTCCCTCCCACTTCTTGCCCCCCCCCCCGAAAATTTGGAGCCTGGTGATTTTGATAAAATTCATTTTTGTTCTGCAGTCTCTCTGATCTCCTTAATGGGGGGTATTCGTTAAAATCATCCAATTCAGTCACATATTCCCCTTCCCTTGTGTGTTCATTATAAACTTCTTCCTCCCTAGAGCCTTTATATTCACTTTTCCAAAACCTATACCTTGTCTTGGGTTTAGGGTAACTGGAATAGTTTTTATACTCAATTAGATCCCTTTCAAGTTTTTTAACCTTCCGCCTAATTATTTCATAACACTGTTCATCAATTCCTTTTTTAATCTTGAAATACTTCTCTTTTCCTTCTGGTATTCCAAAGATAAGGTCATTCCTAATACAATCATTTAAATTGTCAATTTCCTTCATTAAATCCTACTTTACTCTTTCATTTTCATCAACCATACTTTTTAAGACTTTTAAGCCCGTATCTGTTAAAAACTGCAATCAGTTCTTTGTGAAATGTACTCCCTGAAACAACATTGTTTGGGTATTTACAAATTCATAGCCCTTTAGGCACAATATTTTCAGAGATACATTGCTTTAAATAACTACTTTCCACATCCAAGCTTTTATATTTATATAACAGTTTTTCAAATTTGTGTAACTGATTTTTGTAAGAGTCAGTCAGGATTAATGTTTTTCCTTTAAAATCAGCAGAAAACCTAACCTGAAGACATTCCTTAAGGTTAAAGTCCTTTCTGCTACAGTCAGAATTTCCTATTTTATGAGATTCCTGCCCCAAGCGAATATTGGGGGTGCATCATAACAATGGATTTGCTGATACGTACATTTACCAGTTCAAACTCCATTCAGTGGAATTTTTTTCAGTTTGTTTTACCTATTCTTATATTAACATTAATAGCATTTTCCTTGACCACCACACTTGCATTTCTAATTGATACTGCTTAGACTGACATTTCAACTGTTTTTCTGCCACGTACATAGCTACTGTTGTAGTTAGTTTGTAGTTAGGTTTTATTATAACCAATACCACAATTTTTTTTTTGCCAATTCAGCTTATTTTATTGTTACTATTGCATGTTACCTATATGCAAACTGGTTTAACAAAATGGACTTCACTACTTTCTCTTATTTGTCTTTTACTTGTGAGTATGACAAGCATCACCTTTTCTGTCCTCTCTATGCCCATTTGTGCTACAGTGGAGTCCCCTTGAAGTTTAGAATGACTGACAGAGAATGACAGTCCTTAGGAAACACACAGGGCAGGTGTAGCATAAGCACTTGAGTTTCAGTACTTAGAAGGGGGGGGGGCATTTAGGATTTTTGTTTTGGGGTACACTGAATATAACTAAAATTAGCATTTTAAACAAAATATTACATTCCCTGCACGTTACCTGCATGGTTCAACCCAGACTACTTTAAAGCATAAAATGGACATATTCTAATTCATATCGTTTTTGATGCCCAAAAACTAACACTGAGTGAAATGATAGGATTGGTCTTCCGGAGAGGTTTGTGAATTCTATTATGGTCTGTCATGTTATTTTTAAATAGCTGAAGCAAAAAAAATTCCCTGTCAATTGCAACTTAGCGTGCAGAGTTGTTGTACAACATTAAAGCCACTTGGGCTTTTATTTATTAATTTTTTTGTAGCTTGCTTTTCCGTTAATTAGGGAAACTGCAGCTGCAGCTTGTTTGGACTCATCAGCCAATATCTTGTCTTCAGGTTTCTCCTGCTCTTTCTGGACATTTAGATGGTGACACATTTGGCCATCGGTGTTTGAAGTAAGATAAAAAGAGTGAATAGGAAATACTAAAATCTATGGTCATGGCAATTTGCTATATAGCTGGAAGAAAGTATAAATATGGCCCGAAAACGATTAGGAGGCTACTGAACCGAGAATTTTTGCAGTAGCCAAAGAAAGAGAGGCAAGAGTGTGACACTATTTAGTGCAGACCCGTTTAGTTTTGATCTGATAAGTATGTGCTACATTAAAAGGTATGCATTTAGTGGCTATCTAGATACAACTGTGGGTGGGTGGGGGGGGGGGCAGCAGTCCATGAGCTGAGTACAAAATTGGAAAATCTTAGCTACACCCCTGCACAGATCTGACTGAAAGTGGTCAGCAGGCAGCTTACATACCTGGTTAATGTAATGAAAAAAATAAAAACAAATTTTCTTTATCAAATTACAACCTCCTAACTCTTGTGCATCATACAGTGCACAGATATTTTAAACATGGTTTTATGAAACCACAGCTAAAAGCTCCTTCAAGATATCCGTAAACCTGTCTGAAGCAACTGCTTCATTTCCATCCAAAGTGCATTACCTGCATTACAATGTGAAGAAATCTAACAAAGACAACTCAGTGACATGCTGTCTATGGAAAGTGCTTCACACCTTCTTTTTACCAAATTATTTTGTAATTTATCAGGGGCCATCAATCTAATATGAGAGTTCTCCTTGCCTTTATGTTTTAAGAACATTAGTATGTGGCCAAAAATGCACAGCACAAAACTGCAGCCATCCAGGTACTACCATCTAGTGTACAAACTTCAGCTGTGCTGAAGTGGGGAGCTCCTTCGCTTTTTTTTTTTTTTTTTTTTTTTTTTAATGGAGGTTCTTAGCTGAGCACTGAATATACCAAGCTACCACTTACAATATAATCTCCTTCAGTTCTGCCCTGTAGTCACCTACAGTAACACATTTTATCTAGTCTAATACGAATAACTCAAGTGATATTCAAAAAAAAAAAAAACAAAAACAAAAAAACCCCAACTCTCCAGCTGTCTTTAAAAATGTATATATGAAGGCCATTCGACTTTAAGTCAATTACTGGGATGCATGTAACAAATACAGGACTAGCTTTACATGTTAATTTGTTTAAGGAAATGCCCCAGTCATGGGGCTTTCTTAGGCAATACATCAAAAAGGAAAATGTCTACACCAAATGTAGAAGTTTTGCTCTCTTATCAGCATCTAAAAGCTATCAGAGAGACACTTGTAGAAATTGTTAAACTGTTTCATTTCAAACAAATGAAACTTGCTTCTACTCCACATCTTGACCCACTTGTCTAGCCAATAATCCCCATGTCTACCAATAATCCAAACATTCACTCCTAATCTGGTATCCTATTTGAAATCTGAACTGTTCAGGTGCATAGATGCAAAAGCCACAGACAGTATTCACTGGGCATCTTCCCTACCTGCAAACAACCAGCATGCACTGGACCTCCTCCCTACCTATGCTGGTGGTACACAGAACAATCTTCAAGGACAAACAGAAGCAGGAATAAAATCTGCAAACTCAATTAATTATTGTTGCACTATGCCTCAATAACTCAATAAGCAATTTTTTTTATAAGGGTTTCACCTCATGTTCCCTTTTATAGATGCATAGCTCCAGTCTGCATTTTACCTACTTGCCTTCATTAATGTTTTTCTTGCCATATATTTTATTTAATTGATATTTATTTACTGGGGTAGTACACTGATCAATATTGAATGATTTCAGGCTTAGCCCAGGTTAAATGCAAACTATTTCACAAACAAAAATACAGAAATGCAAGCAACATAGTAGTTCAGACTAACTGCATAGAAATAACTTTGTATTCACATTTTAGTGAACAAGAAACGTAAGTGCAAAGTATGATATATACACTAGTTTCTAAAGTGGGTCAATCTTAAGTGGAATCTCAAGAGATAAGACACTTGGAAAAGAGATAGGTTAGGTGATACGTCCTGTGTTGAAGAAGGCCTGAAGTGCTTTTTGATTTGCATTCTAAATTTGGAATGAGTGTTCATTAAGGATGTCAACAGGGAGAGCTTGCCAAAGAGTAGGTGCCCGAAAAG
Organism: Protopterus annectens; assembly: GCF_019279795.1. Taxonomy (NCBI): domain Eukaryota; kingdom Metazoa; phylum Chordata; order Ceratodontiformes; family Protopteridae; genus Protopterus; species Protopterus annectens. Next base: position 88,369,044 of record NC_056725.1, read on the forward strand.
AAAGCATGTGCAGTTCTATGGAGTTTGGCTCTAGGCGTAATGAGAGTTGGTGTGACAGAGCATGTGCAGTGCTGTGGAGTTTGGCTCTAGGGGTAATGACAGTTGGTGTGACAGAGCATGTGCAGTGCTGTGGAGTTTGGTTCTAGGGGTAATAAGAGTTGGTGTGGCTTGTCAGTGGTGTCTTAAGTTGCACACAAAGGTTTTTTTCACGAAGCCTAGCTGCAGGGACTGTAAATATGTGGAGATGGAGTACTTTGTTGAGCTTGGATCCTAAAAGTAGTTTAGATCTTTGTTTTATAGGTAGCCATTTGCTTTTATTAGAGTGATACAGTGATACTCAAAGAGGAGAGTCATTAATGAATCGGCAGATGCTGTTAACAGATATTCTGGAGTGTGGCAATGTTTTTCTTGGAGGCAGAAGCAAAAATTGGGAGCCCTTATTAAACTTAAAAAGAAGGAGAATGTCATTGTCAATGACTGCTAGTTAGGACAGAAAAGGGGGATCATTTTAGCTCAGAAAAGGGGGATCATTTTAGCTCAGAAATGAAGGGAGTTTATTTTGGCTCTCAGTGTGTATATGGACATGGAAGTTTAGTAACTGATCAAGACATAGCCCTGGGTATTTGAAGGTGGAGGCTGTCCCTATGGAACAGTTAAAGAGGCAGGTATTTGGTGAATTTTTTTGTGGAGTTCAAAAAGCATAGGTTGTGGTCTTGGTGGGACTGAAAAGTAGTTTATGAGCCAGGTGTGAAGCTCATGTAAGTCTGACTGGACCTGCCATTGAATGTTGGTGTGAGTGACCTGATCAATAAATAACCATGTTATCAGCATAGAGGATAAGTGGGAGATGGGGAGGTCACAAGGAATTTTAACAAATATGGCAGGGGGAGGGGGCAAAAATGGATCTTTGCAGTACACCTTTGGTGATAGTGCAGTGCAGATTCTGATTGTGATGATCCTATTTTAACTCTGAAGTGTTAGTGAGGAAGTTTTTAATGCAGGGAGTGACATCTGGACAGATACCAATTTCAATTACTTTCTTTTGGAGAAGATGGTGGTCAATGAGGTCAAATGCCTTTGTCAAGTCTAAATAGGGCACCTGTAAGGAGGCCAGGATCAGCAGGATGTCAGTTAGGGACCAAAGTGCTGTCACAGTACTTCATCAAGCCCCAGTATCCATGCTGTTTAGAGGTGAGCAGGTGGCACTGCTGGATATGCAGGAAGACTTGGGTGTGGATCATCTTTAAGAAGTTATCCCAGAATTGGAACAATGGATATTGGACAGAAGCGATGGGTATTCCTGGGTTGGTTTGCTTTGGGAGGGGTATAACTAGAGCAGTTTTCCAAATCTATGGCATGACGTTTTGTGGGAGAGATTAGATAGGTCAGTGACAGGAAGAGACACATGCTCTCTGCCGTGACATATGAACCAGAGATTTATGCTGTCAGATTCAGGAGAGGTGTCAGTGGAAATACTTTCAAGCAGAACAGCGATTTCTTTGGGATGTATGCATGCATCTGAAATGAAAGAAGGGAATGAACGGTAGTGGGGTGGGCAATGCAGGATCTGTGGAGGTGTAGAGTTTATTGAAGGGAGATTTCCAAATTCTTTAAGAAAATCTTCTAGAGAAAGTTTTGCTGTATCACACTGAATGGCATTTGTAGACGGTGTATCATGAGGTTTTCTTCCTACAAGTAAGGTTAACTTCTTTCCAAAAGTATTTAAGGGAATATAAGAGCATAATTTGTTTCTTTGTTTGGATGCTTCTTTTGTCCCTTGTGATGGACTTCTTGACTAGGTTACACAAAACTGTAATGGAAGTCTGGGGGTCCGTTTCCATTTTTACCATGCTTCATCCCTTTTCAGTGGATAGCCATACAGTTTTGCCAGGTTTATAAAGCCTGTGAATACGAGGGAAGAATTTGTCTTGCAGCTGGAGTACAAAGTTGGTTAGGGTTACAGCTGCTAAATTAAGGTCACGCAAGGAGAGTATATGATTCCAGTTGTGGGCTTTGAGAAAGGTTCTTAGTTTGTCTATATTTGTGCTGTTCTGGTTTCCTGACTGACTGCTTTTAATATTGGTGGCAGTTTTATGAGATGGTTGACAATTGTAAAGGTGAGTGGGCAGTGGTCACTTAGTGATGGTGGCATGTTAATGTCGGGGATAGGGTCTGGCATATTTGTAATAAGGTAGTGTGTGGAGTGGCTCAAAGACCTGTAGTTAAGCCTGTTGGTTCTTTAGTTGGAGACCTTGGTCTGCTAAGAAAGTATCCATGCCAGATGAAAGAGGGCCAAGATAATTAAGATTAAAGTCACCTAGAATGATTATTTTTGGGACAGTTAAAAAGGAGGTTAGTGGTTAACGATTCAAATGCATTTAGAGAAGCAGGGGTGGGTGGCAGGTAGGCTGAGGCAATCAGTAGTGGTTTGCCTTCATGAGTTGGAAATTTTAGGAAAATCCAGTTAGGACCACAGTCCGAGAGGTCTCCTTGGGAATGACTTTTGGGTTTTGGTTATTTTTGTACAAAAATTTCCATCTGATCATTTGCCTGTTCTGGTATCACTGACATACTTGCAGGAGTTTTAGAAAGTGTTGGGAGTTGGGGGAAGTCTTCTTTGACCCAGATCTGTGCTGGGAAGTGGTCTAGCTTGTTTCTGATGCTATGTGCATGGAGGAGGGCACAGGCCAGTGTAGGAATGGAGCAGTTCCGATGTTGAAGAAAGGAGAGCTGTTGTGCCTGTGTTGGGTTAAAGGTTACTCTTAAAAAGAGTATAAAAAGATTATGTAGAATAGTTCTAAGGAGTTCTTTGGTGTTTTTAGATTGAGAGAAAATTGTTTCCGAGTTTTAATAACCATACTGAAGAGTCATCCTGACAGTGGTGAGTAGGGCAATAGGTTTTGTCTGACTACCTACAGGTTGTGGTGGTGGTTTGTTGGTGAGGAAGTTGGGGTAATCTATACAGATACAATGAATGGTTGAAGATGTTTGTTACTGGTTGGGGGGAGGGTGAAGGAGGTGAAGAGGAAAAGAGGAGGTAGAACAGGGCAAGCTGTGGAAACAGGAACATTTTACCAAATGGCCACCTGCATGGTGTTTGTACAGGAAGTTGCAATACTATGGGAGCTGTGAGAAGAGGGGGTTATGTGGTTTTATGGTGGGATATTTTTTAAGAGATGTGTCTTAAGGGTACAACAGTGGGCGGAGATCAGAGCAAATATGTATTGGATGGTCTAAGGTTGGCTAGGGAATTGGGGGTGGGAGAAAAGTGAAGCAGGACACAACTCCCACTGTCTTAGGAGTTAAATCAATAAAGGACTGTGTCTAGCAGTGAGCTCAAAAAGGTAAAAACCAGCAGAGACAGGTGTAATCCAATGCAAAACAGGCTACTAGTTGTTTGAGAGGACACAGTGGAGGAGGCCTGGGTATACGTGCCATCATCAAAGTGATGAATGACATCATGCACATACCAGTTCTCAGTTAGCTCTTGCATACCAAATAACCACTCCCCAACTCTTGTCCTTAGGAAAGCAGGGTGATCATCTCAATTAGGAAAATGCCACCAAGTCACACTCTGTCTAAAGATGGAAGAGTCCAACTATTAAAAAAGATGCAGCAGGATTTTTTTTGGCCTAAAGTTGAGGGATCTTAGGGTTTATGGGGGAAGGAAAGCTAATGGCGAAATACAGAAATCCATGAAGTTAAAGGAAAGATGGAGTGCAGGAAAATGTGGAAAACTGACAGCAGACGCCTAGAATGAATACTATTTGGCTAACAAAGATAGCAGTCACAACTGCAAAGAATAAGACAAAGATAATTTCAACTTCTGGCAGGCAACTCAGTAGATGGCACAATCAGGCTGCAAGGCAAAAACAGAAAGATGAAGATAGTCAGACACTATTAGGGATTCTAGCAACAACCTGCTCACCAGTCCACACCACAAAGGGGGATTAAAGGAGTGGTTCCAGCAACTCTTGAATGAAGAAAAAACTCAGAGAAACTATACTATCCTATGTACATCCTACAATGAGAGAGAAACAACCCACCTTAGAATATGTAAGAATATCACTGTGGAAAATTAAGACAAAGCAGCATGCTCAGCTGAAGATGAAGCAGATTTCATCAGGGTGTTGGGTGAGTTAGGGAAAGAGTGGCTCCTGAGAGCACCCAGTGGTATTACAGCAGTGTCAGTGGTGCAAAAGAAACACACCACTTTTATACTGTGGGTTCTACTCTCACACCAGGTAGATCAAATACTGACAATGTAGTGCAGCATAACTGGGTGCTTCACTCTTGAGTGTGCCATCCGGTTGAGAAGTTAAACTGAGGCCCCATCTGCTTCAGCTGGTGGTAGATCAGTTGGATGTAAAATATCCCACGGCACCTATCAAAAAGGTTAGGGGAAGTTCCCCGATGCCCTGGCCAAATTTCTTTTGTATCATCTCAGGTCTCCACTGAAAACACACTACTAGCCTAGGGGGACTAACCCAGCCAAAGGATGGTGGGGGGAGACCAAGACAAATAAAGCAAGAAAGGCATATCCCAGATGTCTGGAAAATAGGCCTTCTAGTGGCAGTGCACAAGAACAAAGGGGACATTCACAACTGTGGGCAGTACAGAGTTATCAAACTCCTGTCACACTGCATGCAGTGTTAGGGTGAATGAAATCTGAATAGTGAAAATAAGATGGGAGGAGAGAAGCAGAATGTAATATGGAAAGAGACATTTGCCTTCAGATCAGGATGCAGCACAGCTAGAATGAGGTTTGCATTAAGACAGGTAGTGGAAAAGATGCTGGAGTTGAGGAAAGTCCAACTGGGAATTCTTAGACTTGATGGAAAGCATAAGACAAGGTCCCATGAATGATTATTTGAGCAGCCCTGCAATGGCTCGAAACCCAGGACACTTATGTAGAATTGGTGCAGGTTGAGTCCAAGGACCTAATGTCACAAGTATGAACAGTGTTCAAACTCCCAGAGAGGTTCTCAATGGGAGTGGGTGTGCATCGTGTTCAGCTTGGAGCCCACTGCTGTTCCTACTGGTGATGGACATTAACAAACAGATCATAGTGGACAGGTCAACAAAACAGCTGCATACAAATGATGTGGCATTACAAGCAGACTGAACAGGAACTTCAGCAAGATAGGGGAGTGGAATGCAAAACCAAAGGTACATGGGATGAAAATGAGTAGAGATAAGACAGTTGCCTTGGCAGCAAATGGAGGAAATCAGAAAAAGCTGACAATGGAGATGGAACAGAAGATGAAGGGAAAAGGTTAATGGCTTCAAGTGTCTGGGAGAGGTGGCCAAGTAGACAAGAAGTTGGAATGATGAGATCAAAGTTAGAATCAGAGGTGCTGCAGCCAGCTGGCACAGAATGTCTAGGACAGTACTGACAGAATGCCAAAAAAGATGAAAAATAAGGTGTACAAAACAGTGGTGCAACCAGTACTTAGTGTGTGATACAGAAACCTGCGCAGTGAAGGCAGAGAACCTGACAAAGCAAAAGGTGATGATGATTAAGTGCCCAATATGGGTGGTAGGATGCACACAGTAGGAATGATGAAGAAATAACAGGTCAGAAGCCAAAGTAGCTCCAATTGTAGAAGAGGTCAAAGAGAGTAACACAAGCGTTATTAACCTTCTGGTGGATCCTTTCTGAAAATTTTCCCTCAGGACTCCCACACCCCATTTTAAAGTATTTTTAATTTTAACTGTTATAGGCATGTAGAAGTTGACTGCAATCTCCTTACACTGCAGATCAGAGTTAGTGGTGAGAAAAAAAAATTACTGCTACTGGAATTTTGACACCTGAGGAAGGAGGGATCTGTGACAGAGGTCTAGTTGGCCTGCATTAGTTTTCATCTGTGCTGAACACAGCTGATGCACAAATTATTAGAAATCTAACTGGTCAGTTTCCTTGTAAATTTTATATTAAATATACATGCACATGAAAACAGATTATGTTAACCTTAATTACTAATGCTATGAATTGTGTTAGTTAAATGCATATGGCACTCCCTAAAAAAAGTTATAAATATGAATCACAATGAACAAGTTTAGTATTTACAAAAGTAATTTGCTCAATGGCTCATTTATAACATACATCTGCTTATATATGCTCTGTTTACTAATGCCGAAAAATTAGCAAGTGCACATTATTTTTTTTTTTAAGTAGCCATGCTTATAACAAACAAATAGCTTATAAATTTCTATATATGGCATCATGTAAGTTATAACTTCTGAGTATATGTATACAGACGCGCGCACACACACGTACAGAGAAAAAGTACAGTTGTGCAAGTTGAACTTACCAAAACAGCAGATGTTCGCATGATCACTGCTGCAGTAGGCTTATCTACATGGGTTACATCCTGCCAAGGATATAACAGCTGACCGACTTTCAAAGTTTTATTCCACACTGCCAAACTGTCAAGCAGTTTGACATGAGCTGACAAACACAAGTTTTGGCACAAAAGCTTTCAGAGCTTATCTGCCAGCATAGAGAGGAAGGCTGAGCCCTGAAAGGACTATGCTGGGAACAACAAAACCTGAAATGTCCACACCCTGGTATAAAAATGCATCAAAAACAAGGAGATGGAGCACATACTGACAATTTGTCAGAACAAACTCTGAATTCAAAAGTTGCAGTAGTACACACTTTTCCCCCATACCTATCAATATTTTTCCCATCCTGATCAGAAAAAGTAGTACTGGAATTACCATCCCAGCACTGGGATGAACAAAAGCTATTGCTGCTGGGTCAGGTTTTGGAATAGTATATACAATTTAAAAGACTAAGGAATTTTACACATCCCATCTGCCTTTTTAGGGACTGCTGTCGGACTATCAGGAAAATTGCAGGCAGAGTCTCACACACACATTCTCTAAAGTACACGGAATACGAGAAATGGATGTGGGTTCTGGAAAATCCTTCTGTAACAACTCATTTCTGAGGAAAGCGAAATCCACAAAACTTGTTTATTTAGCACTTTCATCCGCAAATAACACTGGACTTCATCAGAATAAACAAACATACTCACTCACTCCATGATCTTTATATACCAATACACAATTAGCTCAATTAAAAGCCCCTCCAGTCTCAAACAAGTTGCACTAATTACACAAGAATCACTAAATTGCATTCTACCTAAAAACAATATTAACAAACCTATTCTGCCTAAATACCATCCTCTTTTTATATAAAAAGGTATATATTGTAAAAAAAATACACACACACACACACACACACACACACACACACACACACACACACACACACACACACACACACACACTATGCCAGGGTAGTCCTATGGCTAGGCTTGTAAAGGCCACAGGGCCATTAGCCTAATACACACCTATGAACCTATAGACACAACGATAAAATAAACACCATATACTTGAACACCTACAGAAATTACTTCATTATAACAAATATGCTGCTTTTAATTTCAGGAAGCTACTTAAAGACAAGGCTTCATTAAGACCTGGAACAGTTGTTGCATTGAGTTTCAACTGCCATTTGAGTTCCATGAACTCAAGGAACTCATCACAGGGATCCCCCCTTTCACCAAGATCTACTTGGTCTATAGCATGTCTAAGTAGCTTCCTGAAATTAAAAGCAGCATATTTTTTATAATGAAGTAATTTCTGTAAGTGTTCAAGTATATGGCGTTTATTTTATTGTTGTATCTACATGTGTTCATATATTATACATTTTATGATTGTGTTTTTTTACAATATACACATCTTTTTATATAAAAAGAGCATGGTATTTAGGCAGAACAGCTTTGTTAGTACTGTTTTTAGGTAGAATGCAATATAGTAATTCTTGTGTAGTTAGTACAACTTGTTTGAGAGGGGAGTGGCTTTTAAATGAAGTAATTGTGCATTGGTATATAAAGTTCATGGAGCAAGTGAGTATGTTTATTCTGATGAAGTCCAGTGTTATTTGTGGACGTAAGTGCTAAATAAACAAGTTTTGTGGATTTAGCTTGGTTCCTGCTTTGGGTGTTTTCATAATCTTCTTCGTGTTTTTGGATTATTTAATTTCTGAAGGACTGAGAAACCTCAGTGTTCTCCCACTGAACATCACTGGTACATTTTAGCAATAGTCTCAGAGAAAGGGAAACTCCCACAGGAGGAAATCAGACAATGAGCTCTACTCCAAGTCTGAACTGGACATCTCAGGGAAAAAAAAAATACCATCTGTTCCTGCATCTTCCTTTTCAGGTTTAGAACCTCGAATCTCTTCAGGAAAAGATGAATCCCTCCTCGTTTTACCAGAAACTACTTTACAAGTAGCAGCAATAGCCTGAATTAAACTAGAGCCACACCCAGTAAACCACTCCCACCCAAAGAAATCGGAGGACTATATACATGCTTAATTTTCCAGGGAAAATTGGGCCGACTGTGCTCACAGATGGATCAATTTCCAAATTTATATACAGAAAACCCTTTACTAAGAATTCTTTTGTGCTTCCATCTAGCTGCCATCCTAGGCATATGGTGAGAAATTCCCAAGTCAGTTTTTTGGCAAGTTGTGTTACTACTTAATTTTTACATGGCAGACACTGATTTGACACAGACTTAAGCACAGAGGATACTCGATACCAGAACTGAACAACATTACAATAGAAGAGATCATAGCTATTAACCCCCTTACATCCCCCCTAATCACTGGGCCAACCAGCAGTCTGATGACATTCTTAGGCTTACCACTACTTTTGGAAGTAATACAGCTAGCATTTGAAATTATTCTGAAATCCTAGCCTATTTTACAATTAATGGTTTTGTCTTCTCTACTGACTAGTGAAAACAATTCTGGCTTTAGGAGAGGCAAGGATATGGGTCACATTCTTAGTAAACATGAACCAGAGTCTAACCAGGACGAAGTTATTAATGATGGGATAAGATCAGTAAGAAGTATGACCCATGGAGAATGAGTACATCGTAAACACATCCTACAGTATGATGATTCTCTTATTACTAGCAACAGGTGGGCTTCTTTTGCTATACAATGTTTGATCAAATGGAGAATATATTTGGTTTAATGTTTTTGTGGGGCCTTCTACATTGGCTAGACTTCCAGGATGTTCAAAGAGAGGACAGCTCTACACATACATGATGTGAGGTACAAGTGCCCCATACAAATACACACTGGTGCACTAACAGATTTTTTTATCGGCATAGATAGGTTGGTTAAACCACGCAGTGCTTATAACTTATTTTAAGGTCACTGTTGGATGACAAGGAAATGAGACAGATCAATCTTACAAAGGCTTCCTGTTCTAAAAGATTAAGTGAACATTTTGACACCAATATATAAAGGTGGGTTTAAGAAAGGCTGGCTTTTTGGAGAGGGGAGTCATTTGGATATGAATAACAATGACATGCAGCACTATTAGTTAAGCACTGCAAAATCTTCTTTCTTAATGTGACAGATTTGAAAGTTTATTCAAATGTATATCATCCAATTATTATACTGAAAACAGAGGTAATCCAGAGGGCTTGAGTGAAGTCTGGCATCTCACCTGTGACCCAGAGGCCGACAGGACTAACATGAAACAGATTACAAAAGATTAGTTCTGATAAAATCACTTTAGCTAGTAGATGTAGGACACACTCTCTCTAGCCAATACCCATAGCCGGCCTTAGGCATAGGCCAACTAGTCAGCTGCCTAGGGCGCCGCTCTAATAGGGACACTTTTCCAGTATTTATTTGGTGTAGGTAAACTAGGATGGGTGCACCAGGTGGTGTGGTGGGGGGTGCCATGGAGCCCTTTTGCCCTGGAGCACAAGTTGACCTAAGACCACTCCTGCCAATACCCTCCCTGTGGAAGGAACACAGACACCTTGTTGAAGTTTTCAGTAGTTTATTCAGTCAAGCAAGTAGATGGAAGAGTGCTCTTGTTCCAATACATTACATTTAACAGGCCAGTTATTTAAAGGCAGTTACAGACAATGGTAGGAGGGCCCAGGGGAGCAGATTGGAAGAAAATCTGAGATGAACTGAAGCCGCCAATCCTAAAGCTTAGAGGTTTAGTCCCTTATTTGAATATTCCTGAAAGACACATTAGGGTCTACCAGCTCAGCAGCCTTTGGAACCTTATTTGCAGTCAAAAGGTTTTATTTTTTAACTTTTAAACAAACATTATTAGTTTTGTAACATGTAATACTGTGTCTGTCTCTCTGGGACTCGTATTCCTTGGAGCCAATTATGAAAGCTTAACTACAGCACTTTTTTTGTAAAAAAAAATATCACATGTAATAAGAGGCTGTGCCCACTTAAGAGGTTTATATCTCCTGAAATACAAAAATAAAAAGCAGAAAAAAAATGCACATCCATAAGCTCTGTAAAAATGGGCACTGTGATTTGTTTCCACTGTAAGCTATTTCTCTGGATGCATGTACTGTTCAAAAATGAGAATCACCTAGTGTAGCTTTAAGTGACTACCTTCCCTGCAGATAAAAAGGTCTGCTGTCATCAAGAGGACGAAGAATGGGATCTAGGAGTTTCTTATAAGCAAGCACTGCAGTGTAAAGCCTTTTTTTTAAGCCTTTCATATTGTATTTCCACTTTGATCATTAACAATGCCTTTTTTTTTTAAGCCTTTCATATTGTATTTCCACTTTGATCATTAACAATGCCTGCTTTTACAAGGCTACCACTGGACTTTACTGGTTTGTTTTGTAACACATGTAATACTGTCTCTGTATCTGTATGGCTCATATGCCTTGATGGACCTGATGAAGATCAGGCGTAAGTGTTTTCTTAAATTTAGTTCTAAAGCAGTAGCTCATGGTGGGTTTTCAGGTTTGTTAAAGGTTAAAAATTAAAAATAGAACCTTTTAACTAAAAATGAGGTTCCACAGGCTGCTGAGCTGGTAAACCCTCATGGGTCTTTTAGGAATATTCAAATAAGAGACTAATCTCTAAGCTTTGGGAGTGGCTCCATATTCTTCCATCTCCCAGATTTGCCTCTCATCAGCTCCTCTGGGCAATCCCACCATTGTCTTAACTGCCTTTAAATAACAAACCTATTGAATGCACTTGTCCATCTACCTACATAACTGAATAAAATACTGGAAACTTCAACAGGACGCCTTCATTACTCACACAGGGAGGGTATCAGAGAGAAAGAGAATCCTAGATCTGCTGGCTAAAGTGATTTTATCTGGACTAATCATTTGTACTCTGTTTCCAATTACTGTACTTGTGAAGCTGGCTCTGCAGTGAAACCAGTTTTAGGTCAATATCAAAAAAAATCAGTTTTGAGTGTTTGGATCCACTGAGTGCTAGTTTTGTGTTTTTTTACTGTGCACCTGTGGAATTGTGCACAGTAAAAAAAATTTACCTTTTGGGCATTATAAGTACAGGCTTCCAGATGGATGGCATTGTTTAACTACGTGGGGAAGAAGTATACAGTTTTTGGATGAAATTCACAAGCACTGCACAGAAGGAAGAGTACGCCACTATAATAACTGGTGTTAAAGGTGATCACCCGAGAATATACTTGGCCATTTTATATAGGTTCATAGGTTCATACTAGGCTATCTGCCCTAGGGCATTTATAAGCCTAGCCAGAGTGTGTTTGGCTTTCGCCACCCATTTTAAATTAATTTTGCTATGCCCTTTTTCAAGGTTAGTATACTGTGCCTCTGTCTAACAGTGACACAGAAGTGATACCCGGGGTAAACCTATGATCTCCCATCCACTCATCAAGATTCCTCTTGAAGAGAGTCAGTGAGGGACTCTGCCTAACCTGGACTGGGATTTTATTCCAGAGTGAAGGGAGCCTCTGGGTTATGAATCTGTCCCTCCAGCATGTCCTATTTATTTCAGTGCTGAGGTTCAAGTCTCTCGAGCGTGAGGATTTGGATTTTCTGAGGTGCAGCATGTCCCTTAATTCCGGGTTGGACATGGCCTTATACGTCAGGCACAGGTCACCTCTGAGCAGGCGGTATGCCACTGAGTAGAGCTGGAGTTTCTTTAACCGGGCAGCATATGGCATCTGTTTGAGCCCTTTGATCCTCTTGGTGAGGTACTTTTGGGGTCTTTCCAGTTGCTGCAGGTATTTGGTAAGGTACATCCCAAAAGGGGCATTGTACTCTATTATGGGCCTGATGAGGGATGAGTAAAGAGGCACGATGACCTCCCCTAATCTAGATGTGAATCCCTTCATGATTAGGTGGGCTATATAAAATGTTTTCTAACCACTTTGGCCACATGGTTGTCAAATGAGAGACTGCTATCAACTTGGGTCCCCAGGTCCCTAATTACTTCTTCTGTACTTAATGGATTACCACCTATGTGGTAATTTGTGGGCACTGTTTTTGCCAAAGGGGATGACTATACACTTTTGGCGTCTAGCTTGAGGCCATGGCTCTGGCACCAGCTGTCTGTTTCTGTGAGGCCCTTTTGGAGGATGCTTGTGTCGGCTGGAGAGTCAATTATGGCACCCAGTTTGCAGTCATCTGCAAACTTGGTCAGCCACAGTCCTTCCGTGTTGGCCTGTACCTCCGAGAAATATATACCAAACAAGAGAGGTCCCAGGACTGAGCCTTGTGGGACGCCACTTGTAACTGGTTTGGAGTCTGACATGGCTCCAGCAATTCTAACCATGTTGGTTCTGTCCTTGAGCCAGTTTGTAACCCATCTAGTGACATAGGGGTTTATATTTAAGCTGGTGAGCTTATCTATAATGCCCAAGTGGGGTATTGTATCGAAGGCTTTTGCGAGGTCCAGATAGGCTGTGTGGACCACCTTCCCTTCGTCAATGGCCTTGGTGACTGGTTCAAAGAAGTCAACCAGGTTTAAGAGGCAGGATCTGCCCTTAAAGCCAAACTGGGTAGGATCCAGTGTCTGGAGGTCCCCAATATCTTTATTTATGAGGTCCATGATGATCCTTTCCATAGCTTTGCAGACCAAGCTAGTAAGGCTTATGGGGCGATAGTTTCCAGGGTCCGTTGAGGCACCACCTTTGTGGAGAGGGACCACTGTTGCTGTACGCCACTCTTTGGGTACATATCCTGTAGTAAGGCTGAGATTGAACAGTAGTTTTATGTTTGGGTTTAGCTCTTCTTGGAGTTCATGTAGGGCGCAGCCTGGGACACCGTCTGGTCCCATTGATGCTGTGTTTTTGCTTTGGAGAGCGGCTCCCACCTGAGCATCTGAGATGTCAGGGGGGCAGCACTCTGCTGGGATAGATATTTCCCTTTTGGTGGGGAGGGGGGGAGAAGTTTGCACTGAACCTGTCAGCTAGGATGTTGGCAATGTCTGTGGGATCAGTGTATTTTTTGTCATTTTGGACTAATTCTGAACATATCTGGGAATTCCCACCCAGGTTCCTAACATAACTAAAGAAAGCCTTGTGATTATCTTTAGTGTCCTGTGCAATTTTTCTCTCGAAGCTGGCCTTTGACGATTTTATGAGTGCCCTTAGTTTTTTGCTAATACTGATCAGAGATGCCTTCCCTTTTAGGGATTTTGCTCTATCATGTAGGAGCTTCCTCCTTCTATTGTATAGTTTGTTTATGGCTGGGGTCCACCAGACAGGTAGTCTGCCTTTGGAGGATTGGGTCTTGGTTTTATTTGGGATTGCAAAAAGGATTCTGCGGTCTGGGCCGTATTTTCCACAGGCCCGGGGGCTTTGAAGGATTCCACCTCGGTTTTGAGGAGTGTGAAATTTGCTTTAGAGAAGTTTTTCACTGTGGTTTTCTGGGCAGGGGCTGAGGTCGGGATGTGAATATCCAGTGAGATCAGTTTATGGTCTGATCTTACCAGTGAGGGATACACTTCTGGTCTGGAGCATAGAGTCCCCATGTTGGTGATGATCAGGTCCAGTATGTTTTCCCCTCTTGTGGGAGTGGTAACAAGTTGTTCCATAGCATTTGAGTTTATGAATTCTAGGAACCTTTGGGCAGGGGTGTTGGAGCTAGAGTAATGCTCCCAATCTATGTTTGGGTAGTTGAAGTCGCCCAATATAATGGTGTTCGGAGAGACCTTCATATTTTCCAGTGTTCTCAGGAAGGCCGAGTGGGGTTCCTGGGTTTGGGAGGGTGGTCTGTAGCAGGCTATAAACTGGAAGGCAGTTTTACCCACTGTTAGTTGCACATGGATAGTCTCTGATGCTTCGTGCTTTGCCACCAACCTGGAGGTGTGGGTATCTTTGATGAATATCGATACTCCCCCTCCTTTTGTGGTTCGGTCCAAGTTTTGGGCCGAAAAGCATGGTATGAGGTATAACCTGGTAGTGCTGGGGTGCTCTCGGGAGTCCTGAACCAGGTTTCTGTTACTGCACAGATATCGATGTTCTCCATGCTAAGGAGAGTTTGAGCGTGCATCTTGAGGTTTAGACTTCTAGCGTTGAGTAGCATTACTCTTAGTTTCTTATCCCTTGTGATACCTATGGAGGTGGGTTTGTCTTTTGAGCCTTGCCTAAAAAAGGCACTATGGGGGTAGCAAGAGCCTTTGCCAATATCCGAAAGCCCAGGGGTGACAGGTGCAAGCAGTCCCTAGCAAAGCATCGTGGCTTGTCGTGCATATCATCCCAAGCTGACAGGCATTGGATCCCCTTTGAATGACACCAATACTTAAGCCAATTGTTGAAATTGATCATCTTGTCTTCATATTGTGGCATCATTCTTGGTGAGGGTAAGATGCTACTCAAGGTCAGGGTCATACCAGCCTGGTATATAGTATACTTCTTTCAATTTGTTTAGGAGGGAATTTGTATACATTAATATAGACGTACTGTAGAACAATCTGCTAAGATTGCTCAAGTCTCCAGTTTTAATAAACTCTGTACACCCCACTGTTTGTGAACTTTTGGCACAAGTTTATAATGGCATTTGATTATTTCATGGTTTTCTTCCAAAATCTACAATGAGACACTGGAGACACTTCTACTAAAAGATGACCCATTTAGCCAAGATTCTACAGAATCTGGCTGATCAGACAAGACTAGTAATTTGGGGCAACTTCCACACAGTCAATGAGGAATCTGTTAATTGGGCTCAGATATTTCTACCCATTATGAAATTAAACACCTCTCGGGTTACCTCTAACCCATCATTTAGAATGTACCTTAGACATGGAGTTCTAACTTGGTGCAACAACCTATGTGGTAGGAGAGCTAATATCCTGATCAATTCAGCACTTGGTGCAGCTCACAATCTCCTTCGGTTGTAGATCTTTCATCCTGGACTAACAAGGTTCAAAATTTGCTTGCGACCTAAGGAACATCTGGTCCGTCTAACCCTGCAAGTACACCGGACTGATGTTCAGCTCTGTAGTCTAAGCAAACAGAGTTGGATGACTGAACACAAACAGGGGAATATCAGCCTTTCCAACATTTAGGATTAAGCTTTATGACAACTGCACTTTCTACAAAGTAAAGAGCTCATAACAGAAGGAGTCTGTCTATGATGATCTTCAATGCATTATATTAGCTGGCCGTGCTTTTTTCCAGGTGACGGAGACTAAGTGACCCAACCTGTATGTGCATCCATGGAGCACCATCCTCAGAAGCATGGAAGTTACTAGATTTTTTACAGCTAAGCTGGTATCACTCAGGTTGGTTTCTCCCAATCATGATACGCTCAGAAGATACACATTTCTTGTAGAGTACCACAGTTCTTATGCAAGTTTCAGTTATTAGATTATGATGAACGTGATGAATTCATCCTTAATTTCAAAGATACGTTCCACTACTTGCAGTATGGAGCCAAGCTTAGTAAGACTGGCTACTGCCTCTGCCTTGTACGCATCAGATCCATTTTTTACCAAATCATCTCCTACTGAGATGCAGTGCCTTTCAACTATTTCTAAAAAGGCCAAGATGACCACACTAATGAAGACATAAATAAAACAGGGCAACAAAATGAACTAAACTCAATGGAAATCTATTAGTTCCGACAAGGATTTTCATTACTATTTGGATCAGTGTAAACATGTTCAAAAATATAAAAAAATACAAGAAAAATAAGAAAAACAAGTAAAGAAATTTCACGGGGATTTGGTGGATTACAGAAAATTAGGACAAAACAACCACCTCAAGGTAGTACTCCCCATCAAAAAGTACAGACACATTTGGCTCAAAAAAGCTTTCATATACGGGATATGTACACGGTTGTAGACAAAGCAATGTCCTGCAAAACAGGCAATAAATACATTTCTCTTACAAGTGAATATTTCGCACAGAAGATAATTACTGTTTCTCTGAAGATACTGCAATAGAAATTCAATTAGAGAAAAAGTAGAGAGAAAGAAGAGGTCAGGTGGAATAAAAAGCAACAGATTACAGCAATATAATAACAGAATCAGTAAAGAAAACGTACAGGTGGAGTGAAGTGAAAATTGAGTAGGGGGGAGTTTCTAGTTGATGGGAAACCAAGTCACGACATTTATCCAGTAGTGTACTAACCAGACAAAGGCTAACAAATGGAGCCAGTTGAGAATGGATGAGCGTCTTCCTTTTGCTGTCCTCCGAGAGACAAGTAGCCCTCATGGCCACTTTTGTATCACTTCAATCTTTGCAGTTAAACCTAATTTTAAAGATCCTGCTCATCCCACAGTCATGCGACAGTCAGGGCTACAAGCTTTTATTCTGGCACTGCTGACATCTATATTTGCTTAGGGTTTGAATTCCAGCATTAGTAACTATGTAATATATAAAAAGCAGTCGGCCTTCAAAATTTACAGTAAATATGCACTGCTGCCTTAAATAGACAACACCAGTAATATCAAATACACATACTGTGCAGCTACAGATCGGAGTTATAAATTACTTGATGTCTGGGATCTCTGTTCTATCAGCTTTATCTGCCCATTTTCTGGCTTCATGCTTAGTTTGTTCACTGTAGTCCCTATGAAGAAATCTGTGTGTCAAAGTTATTCCACATAATTAGAACAAATTCTTTTTACCATTAGAATCTGTGATTCTATTATACTATTATTTGTCAAGGGTGACAGCTTGTAGCAAGGATTTCTTTTTGCTAAAAGGCTATATAGTTTTTACTTGTAGGATCAAAGGCCCCCTAAACAGGTTAATATCCAAAAAAAGGAAAGCCAAATGAAGCTGGCAATCAAATGTAAATTCGGTGTCTCATTTGTTTTAAGCAAGACAAAAATTATTTTAGTTCAGAAAAATAATGGTCCAGATCAGTCCAAAGTCATCCAGAGATATGTGTCACACATTCATGGTACCTAGTTACCAATTAAAGTCAAAGATAACTGGTTCCTCAAAATAGCCCTAAATAAAATCTGCATAAATGGGTGCAAAGAATGCAACTACAGCAGTATCTGAGTTGTAAAAAACAACTACAGTCATAGAATAGGATTTTTTGGTGAAACATGCAGAAATCCACCATTGGTACCAGGTAATGTACAAAAGGAAAAGGGCCTAGAGTGTACAGCATGTCCACTTCTACCTTGAGTAACTGCCATGTGCCATATCCAAATAAGCTTTACACGGCATAGTTGCAGGTCATAGTTATAATTACTGGCTTTCCAAGATTTCTCCCACGTGGGACTAAGCCTAGTGCTTTTCAACAAAGCTGTACTAACAGTAATTGAAACTTGAGCAAAATTAACTTGGGTTAAATAGCAACAAACATCCTACTTCCTATAAGTGTGCCATTGCAGATTACTCAGAATTAATAAACAAGAACACACCCATCACCGTTTACTCTGAAAATTAGAGAGTTTCAAATATTCAAATTGTAGCAATTAGCACTACGCAGTTGTCCTTTCTAAGATGGACATCACACAGTAAAAGGTGATCATAAAACACCTACAAGCTAAACAGCCAAAGATATTAAAACTTAGAATTGTAAAAGCCCTTTGCAAGATGGCCGTGTTTAAAACTATCCTGACCCTAGAAGAAATCTCCAAGATGCACTTTAACACTTTTATTGAAGTATCACTAAAGACATAGGCAAACATACAAGAAAATAAACCAAGTTATGTTTACATTTATATAATTATCAATTCAACATTACATAAATTGACTAATTCCTGCCTTACTTTAAAACTCTCCACCTCCAAAACACTATTCTGCATGTACTGTTCCCATAATTCCATTTTGTCTATGTAATTTACTACTACCCCTTTCTAAAGATCCTACTTCCAGTTCATTTATTTCCGTTACAATATTCACTACTACAAATACAGTTGGTTTAAATTCTGATTTCCATTTTTTAGTAACTGCTTTTTTGGTAGACACCATAATTAAACTTAACAAGGCCTTACCATGTTCAGGCAATTCAGATCCTGTATTCCAGTCATTTCTTTAGTTACACCCATTTGCTCACCCACCCAATATTTCTAACACAGTACTCTGTGGGGAATATTCAAAATCTGCAAACTCATTACACTCCCAAAAACATATGTCCGTAAGCCAAGCATGCCTTCTAAGCACAGACCCAGTAACAGCAACCCTGCAAGAGGCCTCCAAAGAATCAAAACAACATTGCAAAGTATGTTTTCCAACTTGTTCAACTGAATGCAATAAATCTTGTAAATCCTTATTTTCCACACAGTCAGAAATCATCATTTTCTGTTTAAGCAGTCCCATGATATGCTGTTGATATTTTAGCATATGGAATTGACATTTTAAAGCCCCAACTGCCAAGGTTGCAGAAGTATAAACCTTTTTACACCATCTATCCAGTGTCCTGAAGTCTCTTATCAAAAGGGGTAGGATTTTTAGCAGGAGAAGCCTTAATGCCCTTGGGCCCCTGAGAAATGGTTTCAGGGTCCGCAACAGGATTTTTGAAAAGGAATTTGTGGGACTCAGGAATGCTGCAGTATCTGTCTGGTTTACAAGGGGCCGGAGGCAGGGAATCAGGAGCCATACTGGATTCCGAAAACACATCAACAATGTCTAGTACAGGAGGTATAGCCAAAGGCCTATGCCGAGGAAGAAGGAAATCCCTAAGCCTCTTTTTGGATTCAGAAAAATCCTGACTTTCCCAGTGGAAATGCTCCCTTAAGGTATGTGAAGTTTCCCCAAAAGAAAAATCCTCAGGGGGAGAAGCAGAGGGAATGGAATCCTCTGCATCAGAGTCCTCATAAGTAGGTCTGGGCAAATCCAGTTCATTAGAAGAGTCAGAAGAAACAGAGTCCTGTTCAGAAGATTCATAGTCAAGTTCAGCCCTAGGCCTCTTAGAGGGGGGGTTTGACTACCCCTGATTAGAGTAATTAAGTCTTCAGCCATTTTGATCATTTGTTTTTAGGCATAGGGGCCTGAAGATGTGGCCTGGGCATCGGTTTTTTAGACACAGATTGAGATTCAGGCCTTAGTATAGAAGGAGTCTGTTTAATACGCAAAACTTTCCAGATCTTTATCACTTTCTTCACGCCTAGCTTCAAAATTTCCACAGAAATATCACTTCCTGGAGACTTGCAGATTAAATTACACCTCATCATTTTTCTGTCCTCCTAGCCGCATCCACCTCTAACCTTGGCATATTTAAATCTTCTATAAATATTTCCAGTTGTAATTTTTCTTGATTTCCACATTCCTCTGCTTTATACAAAATTTCATAAAATTTCTGCAATATCTCCAATACCTCATAGGACCTCTAGTTATTTTTCTTGTTACAGACTACCCAAGTTTACTAACAATCTTTTCTACTTTCTTTTGCCTAAGTCATTGTACTAAACGTTTTTTTTTTGCTCTGAAGTTATTATAATAAAACAGTGGTCTTTCTAAATTCAAGCATATTATCCAGATACTCCCTTATTTTTATTTTAGGGCTCTGCATTTGTGCCTCTTGTTCTGACAGAGCTCCCTTATTCTAAAATACTTTAACCTTTGTCAGCCCCTCTAAAATAAATGTAATCTCTTAACCATCTCTGTTTCTACCCTACATTTAAAATCCACCTTCATTGTATCCCACTCACTATCTATAACTACTGGAGTACTTTCTAGCTTTCTAACTCCCTGTTAATTTCCACTGCCCATTCCTTACATTCCTCTTGAACAGTTAGGTGGGGAAGCACCAGCATCTCCTCTTTACTTTACTGCATTAGCTTGCGAGTAGTGTCTCAAGTTGTACGAAGAGTTTTTTTTTCATGAAGTCTAGCTGCATTTCACCTATGCAAAAGTAAAAGAAACCTTTTCAGTTCTAAATATATGCTAATCAGTGCACTTTTACACCCCATCCCAACAGTCCAACAGTAAAACCAAACGTGCTTTTGTCAAGCCTTTCTTCTATTGTCACATTGTAATGCCTACATTTTTGAGAGAAGAAAACGGTCACTAGATATACACTTCATGATGCGCAGTTTATATCATAAAAGGTTTCATGCAAATGCTATTTAAAAAAAATCGTTTTACCTGGTTACTTTCCCCCTCTTTTTTCTTTTTAGTGTCCTTCCAAACATTAACATGAACTGAGGAATATCCCCAAACAAATTTAACAAACATCAACAAAAATCCTGTGCTTTTCTGTCTCTCTAACCTTTTCCAGTCTTCCAAATGAAAATGGCTCACTGGCAAAGTCTCTCTACAGGTCATACAAGAAGAAGAATGAGAAGCAGAGTCCCCTTCTGTTTGATGGCTTATATATCTATTTTTTTTTTTTAAAGAGTATTTATATCCATCTCTTAGTCTGTTCTGCATCAAAATATGACTTTGATCCTCCAGGAAAAAAAAATATATACATTCTGAAAACAGCTGGATACAGCAGCTTGAATCTCACACGTGCCTCTCAATATTTCCTGACTACTGGGAAAATTTGCTTCTCTGACTGGTGTACAATGAATAATCATTTTTCCACAAACACCATCTCCAATTTTTTTTTTTTTTTTAATATTTTGCCCTTCAGGCAATGTTTAATCAGGACCAACTATTTTTTGCTATGACTGCATCTTTACAAATACAGGTCTTGGTTGATTTCTCATCGCCAGGTTTGGAGCATGCACATAATGTGCCCTTACAATTAACAAATCCTGCTTTGTGGAATACCAAGCCAGTTACTTATTTGAGCTTTCATTAAATTAATATCGTGTTTCTTAGTTTCTGTGGTACAGAAGAAAATCTTTTAAGTTCCCTCTGCATGCTCTGTCCTCTACTATAAAAGCTGCTCTTCTTGAGTGTTAACACTGCCAGCCTTTTCTTCATTTCGACCTCTGATTTTTGCAGTTTTAGGAGTTCCTCTGAATAGATGTTTTAAGCTTCTACCATTTTTTCCAGCCTTTTGTTATCTGAAATGATCTACTCTTTTAAGGTTTAATTTATTTTAATCAACTCTGAGCACACTTGACTTATCTGTTCCTCTAAATTACTGGAAACCATCTTTTGTACCAAAGCTGGAGCTTAAACTGCTTTTTGCTAGACAGATGGAGGATTCTTCCCAGACAGTATTTTCTCTTCATCTTTTCTATTTGATTTTCTTCTTTGCTGACATCCAGGCAGCATGCTAGTCAGTAAATGACTTATTCAGTGGACAATATCACTTGCCATCATTTCTCAGTTTCTGTTTTCAGACTCAGAGCGGAGGTTAAGCTACTGGGTTTAGAAAGACTGCTGCTAAGCAACTGTTTTTTGATAATGCCACAGCACAAAACTTTTGGAACAATGACTTAGGCAACAGAAAGTAGAAGGTGTTGATGCCAACCCTAAAGAGCCTACAACAAGAAAAATAACCAGAGACCCTGCAGAGGAATTAAGAGATATTTAAAAATGTTATGAAAATTTGGATAAAGCAGATAAGTGGGAAAATCAAGATGGAAATATTTACAGAAGATATAAATATGCTAATGTTAGAGGTAGACGAAACTATAAGATAGGAGGAGATAAGTCTGCAGGAAAGCCTCCAGGAGTAGATGGTATTCCGGTGAAAGTTTGGAAGTTAGGAGAAAAGAAAGTGATAAAGATCTGGAAGGTTTTGTTTAACAGTATTTTAAAAGGAGGGGAGGCACCAAAATCCTGAGAAAAAAAGTTGTGGTGACTGTAATGCCTCAAAACGTTAAAGACCCATCTGATCCATGTTCACATGGGACCATTTCAATTCTAAACCATGATTATAAAGTGCTTATGTCTATAATGGCTAAAACAATGGCAAAGGTGATGCCAAAATTGATACATATGGTTTTTGGGGAGGGGAGGCAAATATTTGACAGCATTAATACAACAATGATGATCCAGATGAAGCAGAATGTAAGAAAATATCACTGTTATTGGTGGGTCTTGATGCAGAGTAAGCTGGGATTTTATGAGTAGGGTAATGGAAGCATTTGCATTTTCTGAGGATATATGACGAATCAGGGGCAAAAATCAAAGTGGGAGGGTTCCTCTTGGATAAGTTGTGTCTAAACAGTGGAACCAGGCAGGGGAGTCCTCTCTTTTTTATTTGTGTTATATTTAGAACCACTGGCAAAGAACAGAAGGGACCCAGAAATTCAATGATATAATTGGTATGGTGTTCAAGAAAAGTTGGCTTTATTTGCAAGTATACTGTACTGGATGGAACCAGAGAAGGACAACTCAATGTTGTGGAATATTCTGAGACAGTTGCTGGAATATAAATTAAGATAAAACAAGGGCTATAGCTATAAACTATGTACCCACATATGAACTGCTCCAGCAATACCCACAGTTATGGGGACATAATAAAATGCAGTTGGATTAAAAGGGATTCTGTTATGGCAGCTAAGATGATGTGAGAAGAGACTAAAAATATAATACAAAAACTAAGAAACTGGAAGCTGTTCCCCATGGTTATGGGTAAAAAAGATACAAACAGTAAAAATGTTATAAGTCCCTTGTGTTTTATACAGAGGTCAGGCACAGTTTTACCAACCGAAGGATAAGTTGTATACAAAAATAAAGGATTTTATTTGGGAGGGATTAGGGAAAGACAAGTCAGATACGTTGATCCTCCCAACAGAACAAGGAGGTTTAGGATTACCTGATTTGAATGGGTATTTCAGAGCTACAGTTAAGGCTCTTCTACATAACACAAGTAGAAAGTTATAAATCAAAGTGGAAATGGGCAATTATAAAGCGGGGGTAATTCAAAAAATAGTAATCGGATTTTGGATGCAGATCCTTAAGAAGAATATGAATATAATATTCTGAATGACTGTTAAGTAGTGGAAAGTATACCAAGAGCTAATCCAACATGAGAATGGAGAAAGGATATTCTGCAAATAGGAATGACTGCAATTAGGGGTACAGAGGAAGTAAAGTTGTGTACACTTACCATTAGGGGTACAGAGGAAGTAAAGTTGTGTACACTTACCATAAATGTAGATGTTAGAGTGTATTCAATGTTGCAGTCATTACATTTGGGTAATCTGCTGGCCTGATTAACAAAGTCTTGGGTCCTGCATCGGTTGCTGTCCCTTCTTCCACGACGTCAGGGGTATAAAACATGCAGCTGAAGCCATTACATCAGTTTTTCTTGCCCTAGATGTCAGGTGTTCCCCAAATGGGGAGCAATAATTAAAAACACAAAAATATACCCCCCCAACAAAAGCAAATACACCAAAAAGGCTTTTAAGTATAGTAAAAGAAAGTAGAGGTATAGTAAGAGAAAAACAGGGGTCTTGAGGGAGGGTAACCAGGACTGCAACAGTGAATACACTCGAACATCTACATTTATGGTAAGTGTACACAACTGTACTATGTTCTTCATGTTTCACTGTTGCAGTCATTACATTTGGGTAGATTCCCAAAGCTATGGTTGGGAGGATGGATTTATACAGCATTAGGACCGGCTATAAGGCCCTGCAAAACAGCAGTGGCAAAGCCAGCTCTGGATTTAGAGAAAACTGGTACATGATAACGCTTGGTGAAAGTATGAACTGAACTCCAGGTAGCAGCTTCTAAAATATCCCTGGTAGGAACACCTCTGAGAAAAGCTGTAGAAGTAGATGCAGCCCTGGTGGAATGTGATCTGATCCCCCGTGGGATAGGTTTTCCATGGTGCTTATAGCAGAAATGAATACAATGGCTTATCTATTTAGAAATGGTTTGCTTTGAAATAGCTTTCCCCTCTGCCCCTGCAGCAAATGCTACCAGCAGTTCAGATTTTCTTCGAGATTTAGTCCTGTCCAAGTAAAATCTAAGTTGTCTGTGTACATCCAATGAATGCAGAATCCGCTCCCCCTTGTTCTGTGGATTGAGAAAGAAAGTTGGCAAATGAATGGACTGATTAAGAGCCACACTGGATACCACCTTGGGCATGAAGGATGGATTGGTCCTGAGTGACATCCTGTCTGCATGAAAGATGATGAAAAGCTCCACTGCCAAAAGGGCCTGTAATTCAGAAATACTTCTAGCTGAAGTGATTGCTAAAAGGAAGGCTGTTTTCCAGGAAAGAAAGTCTGCAGTAGCAGCTGGTTCGAAAGGAGGTAGAGTGAGTTTCTCCAATACAAAGTTAAGGTCCCAGGCAGGGGTTGGAGCTCTCCTGGGTGGTCTCAAGTTTTTGGCCTTTGAGAAACTGCTTTAGCAGAGGATGAAAGAAGGTGGGGGGGTTGTGTTGTAATGAGTTGAAACGGCCGAGGCATGGATTTTTATGGAAGAAAAAAAAGACAGGCCCTTGTGAAGCATCTCAGTAAATTGGGCACTGCTGTGCTCATCCCTCAAGATGGATTCCAGGCACATAATCTTTTCCATTTGTCAGCATAAAATTTTCTAGTACTAGGTCTTCTCGCCTCCAAAATGACATCCATCACAGGTTTGCTGAGGGATGCTAAGGGGAAATTTAAATGATTAGCCAAGCTGCAAGATTCAATGTTTGGAACTGAGGGTGCAGAATTTGGTTCTCCTGCGGAGACAAAAAAGGAGGTGTCTGAGGCAGGTGCCATGGAGAAATTTGTGACAGACTGCACAGGAGTGGGTACAAGTGTTGGCGAGGCCAGTCTGGAGCAATCAAAATCATTTTTGGTTTGTCCTGTTTGACTTTTAGTAGAACTTTGGAGAGCAGAGGCAGAGGGGGAAAGGCATACGCTGATGGGCATTTCCAGCTGAAGGACAGAGCATCACCTTTCCAGGCTTTTTTGTGAGGAGTTCTTGTGCAAAATTTGTCCAACTGATAGTTCTGGGGTGAGGCAAAAAGATCTATGTCAAAAAGATCTATGTCTGGGCTCCCCCATTTGTGTGTCAGCATGTTGAAAATCCGTGGTTCCAGTTTCCATTCGTGTGGGTCCATGAGATTTCTGCTTAGTTTGTCTGCCAGAATATTCAGCTTTCCTGGCAGGAATTGAGCTTGTAGTTGTACTTGGTAGCTCAAGGCAGTGTTCCACAATGCCATGGCTAGTCTGCAGAGGGGGTAGGAATGTGTACCCCCCTGCTTGTTTATGTACCACATAACCATGGTGTTGTCCGTCTTTACCATTAGTTGCCCTGGATGAAGGTAGTCCTTGAAGGCCATCAGTGCATTCTATACAAGCTAGCATTTCTTTTTGATTGATATGAAGGTGCATTTGATTTAGGCTCCATTTGCCCTGAATGCACTTCCCTGCCAGAAGAGCCCCCCATGCATAGTTTGATGAGTCTGTAGTTAGGGTTTGGGCGGTAGGGGGTGGTGTGAATGGCAGTCACTTGTTTTGGTGGCAGGCCTCTGCCCACCATAGGAACTCTAGGCGCAGGCAAGGTATGATGGGAATCATTGTTTCCAGGCTGTGACAAAGTTAACTCCATACACTTTTTAAGTACCACTGAAGTTTCCTCATATGCAGTCTTGCGTATGGAATTAGAAGAATGCAGGAGGCCATGAACCCAAAGGCTTGCAGTATTTGTCTCGCAGATAGCAGGGTTTTTGGGCCACCTGTTTGAAGTAGGTCACCAAATGAATTTGCTTTTCTGGCATACGGAAAGCCATCTGGGCAGTTGTATTTAAGCTTGCACCCAGGAATGTAATTTTTTGAGAGGGTACCAGTTGTGACTTCTTTTCATTTATGGTGTACACTAGACAAGTCAGAACCCTTTTTGCAAACACCAGATGTTTTAAAAGAATGGCCTGGTTTTCTGCCTGAATTAGACAATCATCCAGGTATGGATATATTTGAATATTTCTTTGCCTGCAAAATGCAATTACTGGAGCCAGGCACTTTGTAAATACCCTGGGCGCAGAAGCCAAGCCAAAGGGCAGTGCAGAGAACTGATAATGCAAGTAGCCTGCTTTGAAGCGTAGGTATCTTCTGCAAGATTCCCTGATTGGGCTATACAGGTAAGCCTCTCAAATCCAGAGTTGCCAACCAGGCATCCTTGCCTACCATAGGAAGTAACTGGTGAAGAGTCAGCATCTTGAATTTTGGAATGTCCAGAAAGGTCCAGAATTGAATGCCATGATTTGTCTTTTCTGGGTACCAGGAAAAAAGTCTGGAATAGAAACCTTGTCCCTTTTCCTCTTCTGGTACTAGTTGAACAGCCCCCATGTTTAGGAGGGAAAGTACTTGTTTCTGAGCCTCTGCCCACTGATTTCGGGGAAGATCTGGCCACCCGTTTGGAGTTGGCAACATGTGGAAATAAAATCTGTATCCCTGGGACACTATATTTAAAACCCATTTGTCCTGAGTTATAAGTTGCCAGTTTTTTGCATGAAGAGACAGTTTTCCCCCCAAAGGGGCAGCTAAGAGGTAAGTGCTTGGTATTTGTAAAGGAAAGTCATTCAGACTGTTTACCATAGGGTGGTGTCTTGTTATTTCCAGATTTGGAAGTGGAGGCACCCCATTGCTTAGTTCTGAAAGTCCCTTGGGACTGAAATCTGGTGCTTTTGGAATGCCTGGGTTTGGCTTGAGTGCTTCTGGAAGGAGCTGGAAAGGACCAGTTCTTAGTAGGCCAGTGTCTACTAAATCTTGGAGGTTGTACTTGTAGGAAATCTTTCACAGTTTGCATAGATTTAGCTTTATCTTCCATCTTTTTTAGCCCTTTTTCAGCCTTATTGCCAAACAGACTGTCCTGCTGCAAAAGAGAATCCAACAGTTTTGCTTTATCATGATCAGACAGAGATTGCTCCTTAAGCCACGCATGCCTTCTAAGCATAGACCCAGTAAAAGCAGCCCTGCAAGAGGCCTCCAAAGAATCAAAACCACATTGCAAAGTATGTTTTCCAACTTGTTCAGCTGAATGCAATAAATCCTGTAATTCCTTATTTTCCACACAGTCAGAAATAAACATAATTTTCTGTTTAAGCAGTCCCATGATATGCTGTTGATATTTTAGCATATGGAATTTATAGTTTAAAGCCCCGACTGCCAAGGTTGCAGAAGTATAAACCTTTTTACCCCATCTATCCAGCGCCCTGAAGTCTTTTTATCAGACGGGATAGGATTTTTAGCAGTAGAAGCCTTAATGCCCTTGGGCCCCTGAGAAATGGTTACAGGGTCCGCAACAGGATTTTTGAAAAGGAATTTGTGGGACTCAGGAACCCTACAGTATCTGTCTGGTTTACAAGGGGCCGGAGGCAGGGAATCAGAAGCCATACTGGATTCCGAAAACACATCAACAATGTCTAGTACAGGAGGTATAGCCAAAAGCCTATGCGAGGAAGGAGGAAATCCTAAGCCTCTTTTTGGATTCAGAAAAATCCTGACTTTCCCAGTGGAAATGCTCCCTTAAGGTATGTAAAGTTTCCCCAAAAGAAAAATCCTCAGGGGGAGAAGCAGAGGAAATGGAATCCTCTGCAGAGTCCTCATAAGTAGGTATGGACAAATCCGATTCATTAGAAGAGTCAGAAGAAACAGAGTCCTGTTCAGAAGATTCATAGTCAAGTTCAGCCCTAGGCCTCTTAGAAGGGGGGGGGGGGTTTGACTACCCCTGATTAGAGTAATTAAGTCTTCAGCCATTTTGATCATTTGTTTTTAGGCATAGGGGCCTGGGCGTCAGTTTTTTAGACATAAATTGAGATTTAGGCCTTAGTATAGAAGGAGGAGTCTGTTTAATATGCAAGTCTGTAGGCCTGAATACACCCTCAGAAGCCAGTGCCTGTACAGCGGCTCCAGACCCATCCAAGGTAGACACATCCGCGGGTTCCATAGGTGAAGCATCTCGCGGCATACCGGACTCCGAATGGATCTCAGTAGAGGCCTGCGAATCATAAGTAGCAGGTATCAGGGGCTGCGAAAGCGCCTCACTGAGTACCAGTGAACTGGCGACTGGCTTAGAAGCATCGTCGGCAGTTGTGGACCACAAAGACCTATGTCTTTTTCTTTGCGTTTTTTCGGTATTCTGGTAGTTGGATGGCCAACCAATGTCATTTCTGGATAATTAAACAGAGAACCGAAATATTTAGAAGCAAAAATGTACAGACGACGGATAGTGCACTGATTAAATACAGCACAAAACCGACAGCAAGGTACGTCGTGGTCAGGGCCTAGGCAATGAATACAGTACAAATGAAAATCCTTATGAGGTATTTGCTTCCCACAAGTAATACAATTATTAACTTTTACTGACATCGGTAAGGAGCAAGAAAAAAAAAGTTTCCCCATTGGGATACTTAGCTTTTAGTTGAAGACTTTGGTTCTGAAACTCTAAAACGAAAATTTCAAGAGTTGGCCGACCGGCACTTGTGAACCGCTTCTGCTTCAGGCACCGCGCGGCAAGAAAGACTGATGTAATGGCGTCGGCTGCATGTTTTATACCCCTGATGACCTGACATCATGGAAGAAGGGACAGCAACCGACGCAGGACCCAAGACTTTGTTAATCAGGCTGACTGAGGGCAACCTGCCAGCAGATTACCCAAATGTAATGACTGCAACAGTGAAACATGAAGAACATCAAAGAGAGGGCTGGGATCTAAAGGAGGAAAGCTGGCAAAAGAACCAAGGCACTGGGAACAAATAATTAGAGAAGGAAAAGTAATAGAAAAGAGGCTAAGAAGATATTTGGATTGTAGGCTAGTGATTGCCTTCCCTTTCAGGGATTGATATCAGAGTACAAAGAGAAAGGGATAGGAGAATCTTAAATAAAAGACTTGCACCGGTTGAGTTTTAATTAAATCTAGAACAGAAGCTGCTGTTAAAGGGATAATTAGTAGGACGTGAAATATTGCACAATAACTATGGGAATCAATCAGAAGAGGTCAGAAAAGACTGCATATCAAATCTCTCTTCCCAAAGAAACAATGGAAGGACACATGTTGCATATTTGGTAGCCAAAGTCTAGAAGATTCAGGATTTCTGCATGGAAGTGTTTCCACTGACACTTTTATACTCAAAGCAGACTAAGAATGTTATCTCAGGTAGATGGCAAACACTGGAGGTGTGATGGAGAAGAAAGAGGTAAGTGGAAACACATTCTGTGAATGCAATGACTTGGCAAACTTTAAAAATTCCCTATAGCGTACTCTGTCGAGAATACCGGGCAAGCAAATGAGTTGGTGTGTCTTTCGGCTTTTCCCGGTTAGGGGTCACCAGAGCGAAACTCCAGTCTACTAATGATTGGCAGTAGATTTTTACATGCCAAGTTGCCGGCCCTAACGCACAACCTTCAACAAAGGTACGCCCATTCACGCACGTCTCCACACAGAAGACACACTAGCTGAGAATCGAACAGGACAACGTCTTACTGTGAGGCGACAACGCTACTGCAGCACCACCACCACAGTGGGCAAGCAAATGAGTAACTAAATTTTTTTGAGCTGGGATACAGGACCTGAATTGCCTAGATGTAGTACGGCCTTGTTAGAAAAAATGGAAATCAAAATCTAAATAAACTATACTTGAAATAACGAATATTGTGAAAAATAAAACAGGAAATTAAATAGAAAAAAATGGAAATTGTGAGAATAAATGCAGAAAAACGTTTTGGAGGAGGAATGTGGTTTAACAGAAGGCAGGAACTGAATAAATGTAATGTTGCCTAGATTCTAGGATAACTAATTAATTTATGTATAATGTTTGTACATGTGAACTTGTTAATATGGTTTGATTAATATAAATTTAAGTCTATCTACATCACAAGTAGTAATTCAATAAAGGTGCATATATAACAAAAAAAATGAGGGGGGGCAATTTTTCACTCAAGGACCTGCTATTCAGAAATTCTTCTAAGATTGCTGCATATTGAGTAACCGCTTAATTTCAGCTCTCCCAGTGTGAAGAACTCAGAAGAGCAAGCCAGTAAACCTGTATATTTCGGTAAATTTCAGTAACTAGCTAGTAAGCACACTGCCTGAATGCCAGCAAAAAAATTCAGAGAACCTGAAAGAAAACCTTTCACAACAGGTGAGAAAAAAAAACACTGGGAAGAATTCTGCAGCTGGACATGAAAAAGCAGTGCAAGGTCCACCACTGGTGCAAGACATGACTTCTGGTAACTTAAGAGGAAAAAATGTCATACAGAGCTGATTAAATAAACCAAACACTGATGGAGTACATCAACTCATAACTGCTGGAAAAAAATGGAAGATGATTCAAAAAGATATTCAGATGAGGTAATAAAACTGCAAAAATGAGGAAAAGGCCAACATATCTAGCAGTTAAGCAGAGAAATTTAAGGTGATTAGCTGTTAACAAGCTACTTTCTGTGGTACAGGGTCCGATTCCCTCAACCTTCATTTGGACTGTTTTATTCTGCACTTTGAATTTTGAAGTACTCCTGCCTTATGTTGATCAAAGACTAGTGCTGCAAATAGAGTAATGCTGCAAATACAGACCATTTATCATGGTCAATCAGGAAACACTGGTATAAAATGGCTAGGTTTGTAAATGTTCTAGGGCCATTAGTCTAGTAACCACCTATGAACCTGAATAGGAGACTACTCAAAAAGGGATGCGTCAAAAAAAAAAATAGAATTAAGAGCACAGATCAGAGAAAAATCTGAGATTTTCTGCTTTACCAGAGAAGCTGGAAGGAACAGACCATTAATTTTATGAAAGCACAAATAAGCAACTGGACTGGTATTCCACAACAAGAATTAAAATGGCACATTGTGTGTATGCTCCAAACCTGGCTATGAGAAAGCAACCTAGACATTTAACAGTAAAGATGCAATCTTATCAGCAGGAGGACCGGATTCTGACAAAACTGTGGCATTAGGACAAAGTACTAAAAGTGCGAGAGAGTATTTGTGGAAAATGATCATCACTGTACACCAGGCAGGAGGAGTAAATTTATTCCACTAATCAGTGAATGTTGAGAAGGCGGCATGAGATTCAAACTGCTGCACCCAGCTATCTTCAAAATATTCTTTGCTGGAGGGACAACATTTTTTTGATGCAAAGCATGCTAAGTAGTAAATACAAAAGTTTGCTCAACAAAAAGTGAGCTGTGAAACAGGAGATTCTGCTGTTTTTCTGGTAATAAAGACTACAAAGAGACTGTACCAGTGAAAACTTTTCCAATGTTTCAACAGAAAATTCTTGAGACAGAAAAAAGCACAAGATTTGACTAGAAGAACTTGTTGGAGAGGAAGCAGAGACTGGATTTGGGAGATGGAGATAAACAGGAATAAAATCAGCAAGTCGGAAATTGACAAATGGGGATTACAAAGCATTAATTATACTTGTGAAACATGACAGAAAACCTGGAAATATTTGACTTTTTTTGACTTGTAGTGGACTAAGCACATGCCCTACTTCACATCACTAATGTTTGGAAGAACACTTAGAAGAGGAGGGACAGAGTTAACCAAGTAAAACATTTTTTTAGCAGCAGAATTTTTAAAATGCATGACATATATCCGCATGCTATAAAGTAAAGTTTTGTCAGCTATTTTCAAGTGTAATGGGGATACTACTTTCTCCATGTTCAGTTTTAAGAACTGTAGGCACTGCGACAAAGAAATAAAGTCTGGTCAAAAGAGCATGATACAAGAAAAACTGATGCTTTTTTTTCTCATTCTTGCCTAGGAGAATGACTGAATTAAGGTTCTTGGCTTGATCTAGTAACAAGTTTTAAGAAAAAGGGAATAAAAATGAACACTGAATATAATAAAGCTTTCCTCTAGCAAATAAATAAATGCTTGCAGAAGCAACTCTGCCTGTTTCGCATGCCTCCATGGAGACAATCTGATAAAGAGCCATAAAAACAGAATACTTCTTTCAATGGCTTGGAGATCATGTTTTCTGAAAGCATTCAAATGTTTTAGAGCAATAAAGAGAAGAAGAAAAAAAAAAAAACATACAGCTCTTGGTAGAAGCACAGGTTGTACCATGCATCTTAGCATAGATAACCTTCCTTTTAGGTTAAACCAATTCTGTGACTGTGGCTGTCAGTTTGGGACAACTGTTCCTATTAGGAGGGTAAAACTTAAAGCTTTGTACAACTTCAAATATTGATGTGTCAATATCAAGTTAATAGGTTTTTTGGGTGTACTGGCTTTTTTATTTGAGGTCTTCAAATAAGTTTAATATGTGACATAAGCTCAAATGGATATGACAAGAAACAACTGTATAAAAGATTAACCTGCCAAACAGTGTATGCATGTAACACAAAAAAGCTGGAACCAGATGTTTTAAAAAAGCTGTTACTCATAAAAGGTGGGAATAACTTTAACATAATGATGCTTTCTGTGTTACCTTTAAAGGTTAATGGTCTCACAGATATATACAAAACAGAAAGTAGTGAACTATATTAAAAAAATGTACAGTGCAAACAGCTATGCTACAGGAGACACATTTGGAAAGAACCAAACATGTGACTGACAAAGAAAGGGTTTCAGGATGGTTATTCAGCGAAATACCTGGGACAAAGGAAAAGAGGAGTACTTATATTAATTGCAAGAGGAGCTCCAGTAGTGACAGAAGAGAACGAGAAATGATAATAATGGTAGACTTGTAGTACTAACGGGTTATTGACAAGGGAAGAGGATTACATTAGTATGTATTTATGTTCCACCTAAAACTGCTACAATGGAGCTTAAGAAAATTCAGAGAGAAATAATCAGCTTTCAAAGAATACTACTACTTGTAGGTGGGGACTGCAGCTTGATTTGCAGCAGTGAAGATGCGTCTGTAGGGCCCAGAAGGGTAAATATAACAAGGGAGGGTAGATGTTTGAAGAAATTTATGAAAATATTTAGCATGGAAGATGTGAATTCAGTAAGAGTTGTGAACTTGCATAGTATTCCCCAAGATACAAAAACTGGGCTGGGCTAAACAGAACTTTCAATTAAATGCATGTGTTCCTGTGAAATCCAAGTTTTGATATGCATCTAATAACTATTTCAGATCACATGCCAATAATAACCACAGTAAAAGTACAAGGTAATGAAATAAAAGTGAAACACTGGTGCTTTCCCACCTATGTTGAAAAGGAAACAGGAATTTATTCGGGAGTTATGAAGAAAAGATAGAAAATTTCTTCTAAAAATAGGGCGTGGGATAAAATTAAATTGGAGTTTAAAAATAGGGTAGAAATAAGAAAAATATGGTCAAGTAGTAGCAAGAATTATTTAGAGAGACTGACAGATGTTAAAAATATTGCAGAATAGGGGGAATCTCACAGAACAATAGGAGCAATTGCAGAATGCTAAACAGAAAATGGATTACCTCGATAATATGTAGGAGTTTAGAAACACTGCTGCTAAGCAGCTGTTTTTTCAATAACTCCAGAGCACAAAAACTTTTTAACACTGACTCAGGCAACAGAAAGTAGAAAGAGTCGTCATCAAGCTTAGGGAGCCTAAAAAGGCAAGAATCGGCTTATCCCACTTGACTCTTGCCATCTTCCCCCTCCCAGATAAAATCCCTCAGCCCTTTATTAATTGCTATCCACTACTTCTCTGGTTGGTAACATTTGTCTGACCTGTGTATAAAACTAAAGGGACTAAAAACATTTCAACTGCTTGTATTTTGCTATCCATATCCATGTAACAGAGTTAACTACTTCTCAGTTTTTGTATTATCTTTTGTTTAGTCTCTCCCCACATATCCTTAGCTGCCACACCAGAATCCTTTTTAATCCATACTCCTAGTACTTCATTTTATGTCCCCATAAATACGGATATTGCTGAACCAATTTGTGTGTGTGGGTTCACACTTTACAACTATTGCCTTTGTTTTAACTTCAATAGTTTTGTATCTTCAAAAATATTTGAAACTCAAAATGTTCCACAACACTGAAATGTCCTTTTCTGGTTTTATCAGGTATAAAATAATCTGCAAATACATCCAACTTTTCTTGACAACCATATCAATTACATCCTTGAATTTCTGAGTCCCTTATTTTCCATGCCAGTGGGTCTAAACATAATGCAAACATGAGGGAAGAGGACACCCCTGCCTGGTTCCTCTGCTCAAACAGAAATGATCAGAGAGGAACCCACCCACTTATTTTTCCTTCCGATCCCTCATATATCCTCTTAATCAACCTTATAATTTTATCACAGACTGCAAATACTTCCACTGCCCTGCTCATACTCCCAGCTAACTTTCAAATGCTTTCTCCGCATCAAGACCCCCCCTAACAGAGGTATTTTCTTACATTCTGCTTCTCCCTGTATCATCGTTATACTAATGTTGTCAAACATCTGCCTCTCCTCTACACAACCACATTGATCCATATCTATCAATTTTGGCACATCTTTGTCATTCTTTTAGCTAGTATAGACAAACTTTATAATAGTGGTTTAAAACTGAAATGGGTCTATACAACGCTGGTCTGAAGGGTCTTTGTCATCTTTGGGCAACACAGACACCACAGCTTTCTTCCAAGATGTTAGTACTTTAAAACAAAATCTTCTAGTTCTTTATCACTTCCCTCCCTCCTATCTTCCGAACTTCCACAGAATACCATCTGTTCCTGCAAACTTTCCTGAAGATGGATTGCACATCACTGTTCTAAATCACTTCCTATCTTAACTGTTAATTGTTGGGCCTCATCTACCTCTAACTTTGGCATAATTAAGTTGTCCATATATCTCCATTTGTACTCACTTCATTTCTACATTTCTCTGCTTTATACAAATTTTCATAAAATTTCTGTAATCTCTCTAAAACATCTATAGGATCTCTTGTTATTTTTCTTGTTATACACTCCCCAAGTTTAGTGACAACCCTTTCAATGTTATGCTGCCCCCAAGTTATTGTGCTAACAGTTTTTGTGCTCTGGAATTACCAAAAAACAGCTGCACAACTGCAATCTTATGTTATCCAGGTACTCCCTTATTCTCTCTTTAGCACTCTGCAATCTGCTCCTCCTATTGTTCTGAGAGATTTCCCTTATTCTGGAATAATTTTTGTCACCTCATCTAAGTAATTTTCATTACTTCTTAACCTTTTATTCCGACCCTATTTTTAAACTCCATTTTCATTTAATCCCAGTCACTAGCTTCAACTTCTGAAGACATTTCTGTCTTCGTTAATAGCTCTTGAATAATTTCCACTACTCATTCCTTAAATTCCTCCAACAAGCAGGAGGGAAAGCATCAGTGTCTTATTTTTACTTCATTACCCTGCATTTTCATCTTTGTTTTTATTGGTACAAGATCAGAAACAGCTTTCAATTAAATGCACAAGCTTCTGTGAAATATAATTTCCATCTACTCTAACCCAGTTACTGCACCTTGGGGAATACGTAAATTCTGCCAAAGTTCCTACTACTGAATTCACATCTTCCCTACCAAATATTTTCATAAATTTCTTCAGAAATATATTCTCTTTTGTTATATTGTCCCTTCTAGGTCCTACTCATACATCCAATACTGCAAATCAAATTCCAGTCCACGCCATTAAATATTCTCTGCTGA
The DNA here is from genome assembly GCF_019279795.1 of Protopterus annectens. Classification (NCBI taxonomy): domain Eukaryota; kingdom Metazoa; phylum Chordata; order Ceratodontiformes; family Protopteridae; genus Protopterus; species Protopterus annectens. The sequence continues at coordinate 88,404,701 of NC_056725.1, forward strand.
AAGCAGATTTCTCCCAAAAATTTCTTGCTCCAAAACAGCAGTTTTCAGTGGAATATAAATATGTGCTATTGTAATCCTCCTCCCTTGCTAACAGCCCCTTACTACAACTATACCAGCTCCGTCTTTTTCCATCCATCACTATTAGAGCCCCTCTAGTATTTAGTATAATTACTCCCCCTTTCCTCGGTCCTTGACATTCTGCCAAATACCCATTCTGAAATCATCATGCTCATTTCAATAAATGTGTCGCATGCAGCACTGCTATTTGCACTCTGCATTTCTTAATGCAAATCAGTAATCTCTTATCTATACCTGTAAGGCCATTCATATTCCAGGATGATATGGACACCATAGCCGTTATAAAAAGCTATTGTTCCCACCTATTGTTTTTGAGTGTGTATTTCCAGCTTGTGTGTACACATGCATACTAAATGTTTAGTAGGCTGATCCTTTGTACAGCTGTTCTCATCTTCATTTGAACCCATGTCATATCTTAAGACTTTTCGTTTTAATAAAAACCCTCAAAAAAAAAAAAAAAAAAAAATATAAACCACCACCATCCCCTATTAACTTTGAACATACAGACACATACACAACTATAAACATCTACAAAACATGAAGCTTAACCCTTCAGAAGAACACCATTGCCCCAAACAGCTGCACCTACAGGCATTATCTAACTTTTTTTTTGGTTACCCATGCCAAAGAGCATGCTACAGCCTATGCTCCCGCTTGTGGTCTGCTTATTTCTCATCTCTCTTCTCCTTCCAGCTATGAAAAGCAGCTTTTATACTTTCAGAAAACATTAACTTTTAGCCCTAAGAAAAAGTGCACTGGCCATCTTTGAATAAAACTAAATTGTACACTGTTCTATTAACTGCATTAACGTATTAAGGCTGCTAGGGAGGTTGCTGCCTCTTATTCACTATTTCAAACTATTTTTTTTTCACTGAACTGCTCCTGCTTGCCGCTGCTTTGTACCTCTAAATTCCGCATTTCCCTCAGCAAAGAATATTCAGAATTCTCAAGATTAACTGTTTGTACCTGCAGACAGCTTGTCACCATGGAAATGTACTCTGCAATGAGTCTGTAAATTTCACTCAAAAAAAGAATGTACAGCTGCTCTCAGCTGCAGACACCTCTATTCCACTGAACATTTGCCACTGGAAAACAAGCTAATACCTTTGCAGTTGTAAGAAGTTTAGCATTTTCTTGACTTTCATCATTTAGTGTTATACTTAAAGCCTAAATGCTTATAAAAACACTTGCTTACTGCTCAATCCAAAAGGTAGTAAGAGACATTCACCCTTGTAAAATAGAAAATATATCCTAATTCTACATATAATATAAAAACTGCACTTTTACTCCTCATACCCACATCAAAGATCACAGCATATAAACATTAGACTTGCTTTTTGCAAAGCCTTTTTTTCTAGTTATAATGTAAAACCTATACATCTTACAACTAAAAAATGACTTGTTTACTTTAATATCTTTCACACCTACAAGTCACTGAAAAGACTTCCTCCCCCACAATTAAAATAGCCCTGACTATACAAAACTGTTTTACTGTATATAAAACATGCAGTTTATATCATGAAATGTTTTACAGAAGTACTAACAAAAAAGTTTAACCCCTTTTATTGTCCTTCTAAACATAGTTTTACAGTCCACCCACTAGTCAGCAAAAGTCGTGTTTTTCAGTCACTTTCTTGCAAAGCCGGGTTTCATAAATGTGAAAATATGCTTTAAAGTCTTCCATTTCTGCACTAATTTGAGAGTTGCTGGTAGTCTTCTTGTTCATCTCCATTTCTTACCACCAGACTTTGGTTCAACTCCAAGGTACTGCGGTACTGCTGATTCTTCTAGTCAACTCCTGTGCTTTTTTCCTCTCAAGCATTGCCCTTGCAGCACTGGAAAAGGTTTCACTGGCAAAGTCTCTCTACGAATCTTAATGTTACAAGAATGAGAAGCACAGTCCCCTTCTACTTGCTGACTCACTTTGTTGGATAAACTATTTCGCCTGCTCTGCATCAAAAAATTACTTCCTCCAGGAAAAGTCAAAGACTAATACAGTGGCTTGAATCTCACACCTGCCTCTTGACATTCCCAGATTGCTGGGTTAAAATTTACCTTGCTTCTGCCTCGTAAACAGTGAATATGTCTCCAATTTTAAATCCTCCACACTTCTGCCACAATTTTTCAGGATCAACTTTTTCTGCTGATATGACTATCTTTAATAAAAGAGTCTTGACTGCCTTCTCATGGCCAAGTTTGGAGCATAATCTCACTGTGCCCTTCTAATTAAATTCTGCTGTGAATACCAGTCCAATTGCTTATTCGCGCTTTCATTAACACAGTCTGTTCTTCCCAGTTTCTCTGGCAGACCACACAGTCTCAGGTTCTCAAGAGTATTTTTTTTTTTTTTTTTTTTTTTGAGGACAAAGTTCTTCATATCACCCTCTGAAGTTTGCAGTTTTATACGTTCATCTGAATTGGTGAAGACTCTTCTATTTTTTCCAACCTTCAGTTGTTCAACTTGATGTATTCCTCCAGTGTATTCCTCCAGTGTTTAATTTATTTTAATCACCTAGGAGTACATTTGATTTATTTTCCTCTAAATTACTGGAAGACATCTCGAACCAAAGCGGACGTTAACTGCTTTTTACTGAAAAGCTGCAGAATACTTCATTGTTTTTGTTTTTCTGTCCATTCGTTATTAAATCTCTTCCCAATATCCTCCAATATCCCCTCAAAGCTGTTTATCTTCACATAAGTATCAAATCCTTTCCTTTTTACCACATCTAATTGTACATATGCAATTGCAGGTCTGAAATAAAAGTAGGGCATCCAAAGATTCCACCATATGAACACACTCCTTTTGTTAAGATGACTGTCCAACCTTGGAAAATATGGTACCTGTAGGAATTCTAGCCCTAGGCAACTGAAATACTGTATGCATACCCATCATTCTCATTATTCCTGCATGTACTCCCATACACTTATTTGCTGTGGGGTCTGTTGGGTACCTAGTTTATTGCAAAGAACAAATTCTACTTAATCGCTCATACTGTTATGCCGTTCTGGTAAGCTAGCCTTCTCTCCCAAAAACTGATAATTCCGGTGGTTTCATTCCAGTGGCAAAGCAGCAGTTATAGTTATTTTCACCCTTCCTAAGTCACCTCCAAGAGCTATATACTTGCCTTCACTATCTACATTCTCTAGAACCTCAAACAAGGTTCTGTCCCACTCAATGTTTCAAATCTTCTTCTGCCATCTGACCACTACAAGGAAAATTCCCACTCATGTCCAATGTTACAAGTTGGAGATGCTCTCCATGTACCAGATGAGTCTCCAGCAGCAGGATCCGATGTCTTTACTTCTTGTATAGGAAAATACTTGACTATGAAATAGGGCTTCTTAGGTAATTTATGTTCCAAAAACATATTAAAACATTCCTGTGGGACAGAGACAGAGAGAAAGAGAAAGTTGATCAAATTTCTGTTAAAAAAAAGTCTGCCCCAATTCTGTTGAGGAGGACCCCCTCTTCCATCACACATTTCCTTTCCAGAGGATAAAGGACTACAACAAAAATAGTGCTTCAAAAACTGCAAAAAATCAACTCCATGCCCTGATAATTGCTGGGATGCAATTTTTTGTAACCTTTTGCAACCAATTTCAGAACCAAACATTTAAAATATTCAGAATTAAATTCCCCACAGCTGCTTATGCAGCATAACTATTTATATATACCTTTTCTTCCACCTGCTTCCACATAAGTGGTAAAAGCCTCTGAGCAAGCATGGGACCAAGGCAGTGTGATATAACTATGCATCTGAGCTATTCAGAACTTCAAATATTTTCTCACTCTAGCGTAAGCTGCCTCACTGCGCCCCTTCCACTTTCTGTACCTTGTATGCCATCCACCAGATACACAGACATCTTTCCCCTTGTGATTTAGTGCAAGTACATTTCATTTTACACCATTTAAATAATCCTTGTTTAATATTCCATTTTAATTTTAGCCTTTTTTTTCTGGTCATCTACCTCATTTACTAAAACTGTAGATGTTTTACTAAAACTGCAGATGTTTTATCACAAAAAATCTTGCTATAATGAGAACTTCTGACACACCAGCCAGATGTCACTCAATCTATATAGGTTCATACTAGGCTATCTGCCCTAGGGCATTTATAAGCCTAGCCAGAATGTGTTTGGCTTTCGCCACCCATTTTAAATTTATTTTGCTATGCCCTTTTTCGAGGTTAGTATACTGTGCCTCTGTCTAACAGTGACACAGAAGTGATACCCGGGGTAAACCTACAATCTCCCATCCACTCATCAAGATTCCTCTTGAAGAGAGAGTCAAGGAGGGACACTGCCTAACCTGGACTGGGATTTTATTCCAGAGTGAAGGGAGCCTCTGGGTTATGAATCTGTCCCTCCAGCATGTCCTATTTATTTCAGTGCTGAGGTTCAAGTCTCTCGAGCGCGTAGCTCGATGGGATTTGGATTTTCTGAGGTGCAGCATGTCCATTAATTCCGGGTTGGACATGGCTTTATACGTCAGGCACAGATCGCCTCTGAACAGGCGGTATGCCACTGAGTATAGCTGGAGTTTCTTTAACCGGGCAGCATATGGCATCTGTTTGAGTCCTTTGATCCTCTTGGTGAGGTACTTTTGGTGTCTTTCCAGTTGCTGCAGGTGTCTGGTAAGGTACATCCCAAAAGGGGCATTGTACTCAATTATGGGCCTGATGTTCTTAGCTATTTCAGTTCAGTCTATTAGCAGCAGCTTCTTTACTGTAAGTACAGATCTGACATTGTACATCTAAGTAGGACCTTCAGCTATATTACTTCCTCACTTACATATGGATCCATGTCATAACAACGAACAATAACGTCGATTTGCATAACAGCGAGATTACTTCAGCAAAAATTTAAATAAGCGAACTCCCGACAAAAAATGAAGCAAATTAAACCAAAGTGGGGGGCTTTGCCCCCTGTGCCCCCCACACTGCTTCAACTAAATATACCAACTACAAGATCGCACTACAGTCGAGAAAAGGGCAATGTTCGCCATAGTGATCAAGTGGTTAGTTTCCCAGAGGCGAAATATGCAGTTCCAAGAGTTTGGATAAAAAGGCTAGGAAATCACTCCACCGGTCATCCACAAGTAAAAAAATAAAGTCTGTTTTATTAAGTGCTTTTCATCTCTCCTTATAGGGAGACTTCTTCAGATAACAGACATGTACAAATGCAAAGTTTAAATAAAAAAGTCATCACTCATGTGACACAACACACACCTCCATTTAAAGACACCCTTCCCTATAATATCCACATATTAACTATAACATTTATTTCAATATTTTACAAGTAATGCCTTAAATATACTCTTACTAAAATATTTAGCCTAAAATTCATAATCAACATTTGTTTCATGTATATTTTTAACATCTTCATTCTGATGAAAATTAAAATATTAAA